>NC_088876.1:41143179-41357143 GCF_032884065.1 Artemia franciscana
AAAGCTGACTTGTTTTAAGTCAACTCGAATATAAATATATGATGGATAAGAATAATCCAAACAATTTAAAACATGTTTTGTCAAATAATAAAAGATACTTAGATGATATTTTGGTTTTAAATTGTAAGGAATTCATTGATATTTCTAAAAATATATATCCATCAGAGCTTACTCTTGAACCTAGTCATGGCACTGGTCTAGAAGATCATTTCTTAGATTTGAATAATAATATTTCTGATAATAATAAATTAAGTTTTAAAAGGTATAATAAAACGGATGATTTCGATTTTGAAGTGATTAATTTCCCGTTCCCTGAAAGTAATATACACTCAAATATCACATATTCGGCATTTTTCTCACAGTTACTTAGATATGCAAGGATTTGTAGGAATTATTTTGATTTTAAGAAACAGATGTAAAATTTTAAGCCAAAAATTGATTTTAAGAGGTTTTCTGCAAATAGATTAACTTGGCAATTTAAAAAATTTAGTTTTCATTATAACGAACTTTTAAATAAATACCAAAAGAATTATCTTGAAATACTTAGCGAAATCTTTGGTTAATTTTGATTTTCCTTGTTACTGAGTTGGGCGTGTCCCTAATTTTTGACAGTGGATTTCCGGAGGATTTTGCATATATTGTCGTTTCAAATGGTCTTATTTTACATTCATTTCCTTGATTTTCATCTAGGTCACATTTACGTTAATAGAGAAATTTTGCAATAGTGAAAATCTTTGAATAATTGTTTAGTCTTAATATAGATTGTGAATTGGTAACTTCAATACATGAGAGCCAGAACTAAGGTAGGATAAGCTTGTTTTGTTGTTACTTGGTTATTCTACATTTGCTTGTTTTTTCATAGGCATATATTTTGGGTGTTATACCTAACACGGGGATACCATGGGGAATTTATAGTAGGCATGCCAGTTGCCTGGGTAGAGAATTTAAAGTGCCGAAACCCTATAGGCAAGTGTGTATTCTCCTGATGAGGCCTTGTGTTGATGCCTCTGAATTGTTTGTCTTTTTTTTAATGTTTGGTGACGGTATTTCTCGTGAACTCTTTTCCTACCCTACCTGAGTTCCCAGAAAAATAATCTAACACGATTGTAGAAAATGACTCACTTGTATCCTTTCGATGTCACTTAACAAACATACACCCATAAACTCTGAAGACAGACTCCTTAAAGGGGTTCTCAATGCAGACTAAAAATAAAAACACCACTTGTGTACCAAACACTTTCTGTAGGGAGGGACCTTAGATTTGTCCTGACCAATCCGCTAAGTTAAAGTTCAAATCCCTGGCTTCTTTTGAATAATATTATTTTTCAATGGCCCAGATAAGGAAGAAGGTAAAGGATACGGCATTAGACTTTACAGTCCCTAGCGGCGGTGCTAATCTCTGTTTCTTGGCCCTTAAGCCAGGAAGTGCAATGGGGGGGGGGGCGAAAATCCTGTGCTTTCGCATACCCCTCCTGTTTACCTTCCCCAGATTTCTTCATGTACCCATTTAGAGCTGGGTCGACTCTGGCTGAGCTTGCAGAGTCACGCCACTGACCACCGTCACAAACCAAATAATTGGGTACACTAGGATTCGATCCCTCACCCTCTCAAATAAATAATCCTAAATCCAACGCACCAATCTTCCTAGATCAGAAAGACAAAAATAGAATTTAGCTTGAAAACTCACTTATTGCAAAACAACTATAGCTTAGCAGAAAGACTTTAACTTATCATTGGAAACTATAGCATAGGCACATGTAATTGAGAACGAAAAGAGGTCATTCATCTGAAAAAGAAAAAAAAGGGTGGAACCCCAACACTTCCCCCCGTAACATAAAAAACCACTCACAAGCCGCGCTTGTCCACCGTTAGAAACATAAACATTTAACTTCAGCTTTACAAAATTCATTTGCCTTCTGTCTTCTACCATCGTCTGTACTACTGCTTGGCTCTGGATCTGCTGCCATTCACACGTCTCTAGTACAGAACCATCATGGTCTAGATCGTATGGGCATCCGGGTGAGGTTTTGAAAATTGAAGTCCACAAGATTAGCAGACAATTATGGTGATTAGCATGATTAAACAAAGATTTTTTCGCTCTCCCGAATTTACATTTTAGAGGAGCGTAGAATCAGGTACTGGCACATTCAATGAAGCCAGTCATCATGAAAAATTGGCTAAACTAGCCTCTTAATCTCCATCGGTGGAAACCCTCAACTAAAATGCTAATTACCCCTAGACATAATCTGAAATAATCCATGGCCGAAAATACAAAGGCCTTTGAAAACGATAGGGGTGCAGGAAATTCGGGTAGGAATCTTACTTTTATAAAACTATACATATCCAAGATACTGATCTAGTAGATGAGATTGGGGCTTTCTGCTGCTAGTAATAAGCCGTTAGGCCTTTCGCCGATTTATCATTGGCCTGTAATACCCGCTCAGATGTATTCGACCCGTCTTATGCACCACTAGGACCAGATGAACAAAGAACAAATTTTAATCGAGTAATTTTGTTTGTGTTAGAAGAATGAAGAATTAGAAAAAAAGTAACGACTTCTTATATAAAAAAATTGGTCCCCTGTGCTTTTAAAACCAAAAACTACCAACGTATGTTGTCTACAAACATCCTCAACTAGTTATCTACATTTCCTTATTTATCTATTTCTGGTTCATAACTGTAGAATTGATATTACCAGACAAGATCTAATCAATGAATTCTGATGGCAGTAAAAAAAAAAAAAAACCTATAATAAACATTAAGCAAAAAGTCTGCATAATGAATAGCGTTTTAGTCACTACAAATTTCTCAATTCATAAATTTGTGTTCACTCTAGGCATCGTTTTCGTAAATATTACTATTTATTGCTATCATTATTTTCATGAATTAGAAAAACTTTGACCTAATGGTTAAAACGATGTATATAACGAATGGGTACACGGCATATGCCTTACCTTTTTCTCATACACGTGCTGATATTTTTGTGGTTCAATAACGGCGTCTAAATCACCTTCAACAGAGATGTCATTTCTATCATCAAATTCCTGTAAATATTTAGAGTTGTTGACAGGTAACAAATGTTCATCGTCCAATTCCTTCTCAGCATGCAAGATTTTAATCATTTCCAGAGACACAGATCGCCGAGCATCCACTTTTCTACATTGAACCTTGCTCTGAAAGAAGGAGACGAAAAAAAAGATTAAAAAATAGAAAAAACTGAAAAAAAGGAAAATTCTCCGGGTAGTCCCATTTGTTCATTTGCCCCTTTCCTGCTCTATGTTTTCGTTTTTGTTTGTGCTTTTTGGATGGATTATGAAATTTGTTGTAATGATCAGGTAGCCTTTGGTTCAAGCTTAGCCCTTGTTTCCTGCTCTATATTTATTTCATTTGCTCCTTCCTCCTCTGTGTTTTCGTTTTTATTTGTGTTTTTTGGATGGATTATGAAATCTATTGTAATGATCAGGTAGCTTAGCCCTTGTTTCCTGCTCTATGTCTATTTCATTTGCCCCATTCCTGCTCTTTGTTTTCGTTTTTATTTGTGTTTTTTGGATGGATCATGAAATTTATTGTAATGATGAGATAGCCTTTGGTTCGAGCTTAGCCTTTGTTTCCTGCTCTATGTCTATTCCATTTGCCCCTTCCTGCTCTGTGTTTTCGTTTTTATTTGTGTTTTTTGGATGGATTATGAAATTTGTTGTAATGATCAGGTAGCCTTTAGTTCAAGCTTAGCCCTTGTTTCCTGCTCTATGTCTGTTTCATTTGCTCCTTCCTCCTCTGTGTTTTCGTTTTCATTTGTGTTTTTTGGATGGATTATGAAATTTATAGTAATGATGAGGTTGCCTTGGGTTCCTGCTTCCTACTCTGTGTTTTCGTTTTTATGTATGTTTTGTGGATGGATTATGAAATTTATTGAAATGATGGGGTAGCCCTTGGTTCCTGCTTCCTGCTCAGTGTTTTTGTTTTTATTTGTGTTTTTTGGATGGATTATGAAATTTATTGTAATGATGAGGTAGCCTTTGGTTCCTGCTTTCTGCTCTGTGTTTTCGTTTTCATTTGTGTTTTTTGGATGGATAATGAAATTTATTGCAATGATCAGGTAGCCTTTGGTTCAAGCTTAGCCCTTGTTTCCTGCCCTATGTCTATTTTGTTTGCCCCTTCCTGCTGTGTTTTCACTTTTATTTGTTTCTTTTTGGATGGATTATGAAGTTTATTGTGATGATGAGATAGCCTTTGGTTCAGCTTAGCCCTTGTTTCCTGCTCTACGTCTATGTCATTTGCCCCTTCCTGCTCTGTGTTTTCGTTTTTATTTGTGTTTTTTGGATGGATTATGAAATTAATTGTAATGATCAAGTAGCCTTTCGTTCAAGCTTAGCCCTTGTCTCCTGCCCTATGTCTATTTTGTTTGCCCCTTCCTGCTCTGTGTTTTCACTTTTATTTGTTTCTTTTTGGATGGATTATGAAGTTTATTGTTATGATGAGATAGCCTTTGGTTCAGCTTAGCCCTTGTTTCCTGCTCTACGTCTATTCCATTTGCCCCTTCCTGCTCTGTGTTTTCGTTTTTATTTGTGTTTTTTGGATGGATTATGAAATTAATTGTAATGATCAAGTAGGCTTTGGTTCAAGCTTAGCCTTTGTTTCCTGTTCTGTCTATTTCATTTGCTCCTTCCTCCTGTGTGTTTTCGTTTTTATTTGTGTTTTTTGGATGGATTATGAAATTTCTTGTAATGATGAGGTAGCTTAGCCCTTGTTTCCTGCTCTATGTCTATTTCATTTCCCCCATTCCTGCTCTGTGTTTTCGTTTTTATTTGTGTTTTTTGGATGGATTATGAAATTTATTGTAATGATGAGATAGCCTTTGGTTCGAGCTTAGCCCTTGTTTCCTGCTCTATGTCTATTCCATTTGCCCCTTCCTGCTCTGTGTTTTCGTTTTTATTTGTGTTTTTTGGATGGATTATGAAATTTGTTGTAATGATCAGGTAGCCTTTGGTTCAAGCATAGCCTTTGTTTCCTGCTCTATGTCTATTTCATTTGCTCCTTCCTCCTCTGTGTTTTCGTTTTTATTTGTGTTTTTTGGATGGATTATGAAATTTATTGTAATGATGAGGTTGCCTTGGGTTGCCTTGGGATGGATTATGAAATTTGTTGTAATGATCAGGTAGCCTTTGGTTCAAGCATAGCCTTTGTTTCCTGCTCTATGTCTATTTCATTTGTTCCTTCCTCCTCTGTGTTTTCGTTTTTATTTGTGTTTTTTGGATGGATTATGAAATTTATTGAAATGATGGGGTAGCCCTTGGTTCCTGCATCCTGCTCAGTGTTTTCGTTTTTATGTATGTTTTGTGGATGGATTATGAAATTTATTGAAATGATGGGGTAGCCCTTGGTTCCTGCATCCTGCTCAGTGTTTTCGTTTTTATTTGTGTTTTTTGGATGGATTATGAAATTTATTGTAATGATGAGGTAGCCTTTGGTTCCTGCTTCCTGCTCTGTGTTTTCGTTTTCATTTGTGGTTTTTGGATGGATAATGAAATTTATTGTAATGATCAGGTAGCCTTTGGTTCAAGCTTAGCCCTTGTTTCCTGCTCTATGTCTATTTTGTTTGCCCCTTCCTGCTCTGTGTTTTCACTTTTATTTGTTTCTTTTTGGATAGATTATGAAGTTTATTGTGATGATGAGATAGCCTTTGGTTCAGCTTAGCCCTCGTTTCCTGCTCTACGTCTATGCCATTTGCCCCTTTCTGCTCTGTGTTTTCGTTTTTATTTGTGTTTTTTGGATGGATTATGAAATTAATTGTAATGATCAAGTAGGCTTTGGTTCAAGCTTAGCCCTTGTTTCCTGCTCTATGTCTATTTCATTTGCTCCTTCCTCCTCAGTGTTTTCGTTTTTATTTGTGTTTTTTGGATGGATTGTGAAATTTCTTGTAATGATGAGGTAGCCTTTGGTTCGAGCTTAGCCCTCGCTTCCTGCTCTATGTCTATTTCATTTGCCCCTTCCTGCTCTGTGTTTTCATTTATATTTGTGTTTTTTGGATGGATTATAAAATTTATTGTAATGATGATGTAGGCTTTGGTTCGGGCTTAGCTCTTGTCCCTTTCCTGCTATATGTCTATTTCATTTGCCCCTTTCCTGCTCTATTTTTCGTTTTCTTTTGTGTTTTTTAGACGGATTATGCAATTTATTGCAATAATGAGGTAGCATTTGGTTCGGGCTTAGCTCTCTGCTGGCTCTATCTAATATTTGTGTTCATTTATTTTATGTGTTAAATATAAATATTGAATTCACTTCTTCCAGTATTTAGCGACTGGAACTAACCATTCCTCCTTTACCCACATCCTTTAGTTTTACAGGGCATGTTTTGGCGACCTTCCAAGAAACTTCTAGTGCCCACGGAAGGTAAATAGCCATGACGCAGGGAATCTTACGGTTTGGCAAATTCCCGAGAAACCTCGTAATTGCATATTCCAGGTGAGGCAGAAAACACCCTGTCCAGCTGCAAATTCCAGTTCAATGAGAGCAAGAAGAAGTAGGATTATTTGGTTTCATTTTCCCTCTGATGTGTCCCTCTTTAGCAGTACTCTGAGAGAAGGAAAAAAAAACACACAACTTCAAAGTCACCGTAATGTTCAGCCACTGCACGCTACAACCGTTCATCCTCCCTTCCACACTTATTCAAGCCTCATTCTCCCCTTATTCAAACCAATAAAAGCTTCCACTTTGGCCACTTTTCAAGATATTTCCAATATTTAAAGGGGGGAGGAGGGAAATGACATTCACATCATCGTAAAAATTGCGAGAATTCTGGATAAATCTGTGGGAGAGAGGAGGGCTAAAATATAAGAAATCATTGTAAAAACGGCGCAAAACTCGGTCTAATCAACTACAATTTAACCTTTAGCAACCAATGATCACACTTAGGGGCGCTTATTCACAAAAAACGGAGGAGTGGGGGAAGGGAACAAAAACTGTTTTTTAATCTAGGGGGGGGGTGACAATTTTTTCCACAAAAAAATACCAAAACAGCTTTTTTCCTATTGAAATACCTAAAAAGTATTTTTCACAATCAAGAAGGGGATATAGAGGGCCGGTCACATTCCTGACATCGCCCCTTAGACCCAAAAGTCATCTGTGACTAAACCAGAAACCACTTTTCATCCATATTGTTCAATGCCCTTACGTTGGCCATCCTTCAGAAGATTCCAAATGATTTTAAACAGTTTCAGTATCAAGTAGTACTACCACATTCACGTTTAATTTTGTTGTTCTTCTTCTTGTGGTTAGCAATCTTTCTTCTTCTTACAGTTAGCGGTCTGTAACACGTAAAAAGCTAGAGAAAAAACTATGAAACTTGTAACTGACATAAGGGTTGCATAACAGAAAAGAAAAGCTCGTGTGAAGTAGTTCACCCAAAATTTTTTTTTTAACACAGTCAAGCAAATAGTATGCAAAAGAGCCCCGTTCTAGGTCCTGAAGGACCTAGAACGGGGACCTACAAATATGTACTTATGTTTTTACTTATACCCCCATTTTTTTTCATTTTATTCATTGTACTCACTGTAATTGACAAGCCAGTTTAATTTACAGGCCATCGCTGTAGGCAATGTTTTAATATTTCACTTATGTGCTTATGTAGGCTAGCTGACTGAAGGTAATAAGTTCGCCAGTTTTATGTTGTGAGAGTTTGCTTGATAATAAAGTGCTTCCTCTTCTACTTCTTCTTCTATCCTGAGTCGATACATCCTCTTCTACTTCTTCTACTTGGACAAAAAGCTAAATTAATTCATGTCAAACTGCTACCCGACTTATTCTGGCAATTTAGGAGGGGAAAACTATTTTCTAATCATCGGACAAAAACAATGTAATCTTTCTACAAAAAAAACGGGAATCGCAGCTCACCTACACTCAATGATAAGTAAGAATAAGTCTTCTCGGTATATCGTTTCACATCAAGACATACTCCAACCTCTAATAGAAAAGACGAAATGGTCACCAAGTTCATGTGGACATCTACCAGAAAGTTGTCAGAACCTTGTCAATTTTGAGAATCAATATGTCAATTTTGACCATCGAATGGCAATCGATTACGTCTTTTGGGGACCAGGATTCGGTTTGATCTCGGAGAACAAAGAAAAGGGGGCCCTGGACTAAGGAGAAAGGGGGTAGAGAAACCTTCAAATTAAATCTACCAGCCAAATAGATATCTATATCTATATCCAGATTATATCTATGCCAGATAGAAATCTGGCAGCTAGAGAGATTGTCATACATCAGCAAATTATAATAACAAGCAAAAGTGAATGTCCTAAGCATGAACGAATACTAGCGAAGCATTTTTTTTTATAAGAAATTGTTTTTGTAAGACAAAGTGCTATACATCGAGTAGGATATTGTCTATTTTGTTGTTTGTGAAAATATGTTGACATCTAGTAATAACTGGAAAATTATGAATAACCATCAGGAACTTTTAATGGGTTCTAATTTTTTCCAGGTTCTGAATATGTAAGTTCCAACAGAATTGGAGTTATTTAATGATTGGTGAAGAGCTAAAATTTTGTTAATTTTTTCTTTTTAAGAGCTACTTGAATTAATGTGATTTGCATGAAATCTGGATGATTGAGAATACTTTTTTCTTTCTAAGAGAAAAAAAACTCTAAAAGAGAATAAATAAAAGACAAACTTTTCTTTTGTTTTTAAAAGAAAAGAATAAATTTCCAAAGATAAATTTAGACAACTTTATAATATATATTCGCGTCTAGTTGTTTCGTAGAGTTCTAGACCTACTTTTCTGTAGATTCAGCTAATATACTTTTTTAGTGGCTTCAAAATTCTGAATTACCATCAAACACAATTTCTTAAGGTTTTTCTAATTTAACTATTAAACAAAATAAAATTTGTCTCAATTTTTTGTTAAATTTGAAGTAAAATTTTGTGTGACTTCTCTCTTTCTTAACTTCCTTCAAGTTGTTTTTTAACATTTTTATCCTCTTTTAACTGAATTTCTGAATTATTTTGAATCAACTTCTCTTATTAACTTTTTTCTAACTTCTTTTAACTTTTTTACCGTCTTTTTCTTTCCCCTTGAAGTTCCTTTCCCTGTTGCGAATGAGGTGAAAGTATTAGGTATCATTTTCTCACATGATTGCACCTTTACTACCCATACTAATAGTGTGACCCGTAAAGCTAACACATTTCTCCAAACCCTCTAAAAATACGTCACTTTGGGTGCAACGCCCAAAGTCTTCTTCCAGCTTACCTGTGCTACGTACACCCCATACTTGAATACGCCTGTCCCGTCTTGGGTCCGTCAGTATTGAGAACCGCCTATCTAATGCAGGAACTAGAGGCAGTCTAAAAACGGGCAACCAGGATCATCCGAAGTAATAGAGAAATTTTCTACCATGATGCCCTAGTAACCCTTGAACTCCAAAGTTTGCAACTCTGTTTGGGTGACCTTGTCCTGAAGTTAGCAAAATGCTGCAGTCAAACCCTGCTCATCGTGAAATTTTATTCCCGGAATCCCCGACAGTCAGCCGTACGAGACAGAAGCTAAAACATATACCTGTGCTAGCTCGGACAAACCGCTACCAGAACTCTTTCGTCCCTTTTTTACGTCATTATATAATAGTGCATTATAACATATTTTGTATTTCAACACCAAATTAGCCATTTAAACTACGATTGTTGTTTTAAATAAACCTATTTCTCTCTCTCTCTACTTCTCTTTTAACTTAGTTTTTAAATTATTTTGCATCAACTTCTCTTTTTAACTTTTTCTTACTTCTTTTAACTTTTTTTTTAGCTTCTTTATCTTGTCTCTTAACTGCATTTTAAATCACTTAACGAAAATAGAGTTCTTAAGCTTTTCTGTTTCTTTTTTAACTTTTTTTTTTCATTCTCTAATTAACTCTTTTTAATCACTTTCTTATTAATCACTTTCTCTTATTAACTTTTCATCTAATTTTTTTTTTACTTTTTTTTTTACTTTTTTAACTTCTTTTCTTCTCTTTTAACTTAATTTTGAAATTAATTATGGCTTAATTTTTTTTTTAAATTTAAAGCAAATAATAGGTTGATAGGTTGACTTTGTAGGTTCTCATAAAAAAAATGTGCCTAAAAAAATTAGCCCTTATAAATCTGTTTTAAAATATTTAGTTGCCTCCGAAAAACTTGTTTCTTATGAGTTTTGTTTCTTGTACAAGTCCAGTTCCAAGAGCCAGTTTTGTATCAAAACCACCCAATTTCTTTTAAAAACGCAAATACCTCAACCAAGAAAATGTTTTCTATGCAGACAAAAAGCCTTTTCAAAAAAAGTATAAAAGGTGAGCTCTTAATCTTAGGCTGGCACAAAAATTATAAATATTCCCTAAAAAATATTTAACTTCTTAAAAAGTTTGAATCAATGGAGACGCAACTTTTCAATTAGTGCTTGGCCATTTAACTTCGATCAATATTGGAATTATCCATTGGAAACAATTTAAATTAGAGAAGATCTGTAAAAAATCCACCCTTGGATAAAATAATTATTTGAGTTTAACATTCAAATAATGCAATTCGAAAATTAAAGCAATAAACTTTCAAAAACCATTTTTTAAAGTGAAAGGATTTACAATATGACAGACCGTTATTAGTATTTAATGGTAAATTACCGTTATAAAAAGACTTACCGTTATTGGTAATTTTGCTCTTCCGGGAACATTAAGAGGCATTGTCAACGTGCATGTGAACTTTTTATTACCACTGTTTACTCCGTTTGTTTCGTCAATGTGCTCCTTATATTCGTAGATTGGTAACAAATTTGTAAACTTATCACATGGCAGCTTTGCGCAGTACCTAAAATGGAAAGTCAAGACTATCACTGAAAATCAGAAAAAGAATAAAACAAATTTATTCAAAATAAATCAAGAAAAGAAAAGAAAAAATGTTGAGCATAAAAATTCAAGAATTGATGTAAAGTGTAAGAAACAGAAATATTGATAATGATTATAATGTTTAACCATAATACATGACACTGTGTTTAATACATTACATACTACCCTTTTACAATGTTTAATCGTAATGGGTTGAAATATCCTGGCATAGCTTTTTAGGGCGCACTCAGTCTATTTTAGCTTTTGCCAGATATGTAATATATTGTATATATTATGCTGTATATGTGTATTGTATACATAATATACACATTGTATACAGTCCGAATTGGTGAACGTCCGAAACGCCTGTTTTTCTTCTTGGATATTGAACACTTGAAGACTTAAACTTTTGGATATTGAATATTGAAGACATTATGCACTATAGAAACGTTCCAGCTAAGGGTAAGCTTTATTCAAGATTTTGGTTACTACTGACAAGGACACTTTTTTCTTATCAATATTTGCCATAAACGCTTTGAAAACTTTATTTTCTTATTAATTCAATGAAGGTTTTGTCCAATTCTATTTAATTTTTTATTCAAATTTCCTTAGTAGCTGGTTCGCTCTTAGTCATTATACGCTTCGTTTGATACGGATTAGAATTAGGGAGTACACACTGTTAGAACTAGCATATTAGTAACGTAACAGAACACTTCATGTGACACTTTTGTTTACATTTTGTTGACATGAAATCATGAAACAGCAGCTGCAGAACTAATAGCGGTTTCTTACTGGTTTCCCAGCGTCAGCTACCAATGAAAGAATGATCAAAAAGATCAAAAATTTTTCAGCTAGAAATAACCTACCAATCAGAATCAAGATCACTGGAAACTGGCGCTACTCTTGACAAAAATGTTCAGTAGCACCATCTAGCTTTTGAAGTTCGTATATTCTTCCAATTCCGTTATTTTTTCTTTTATAAACTGAGATTGGGCACCTATTATTACACTAATTTTGTGAGTTATGCTGATTAAAAAATTTCTGCACATTATTACACTAAAAACTGCCAATAAACACCAAAAATCAGATGGCGTTGGTGAATTTCTTTTTGTCAGTACTAGCACTAGTTTCTACTCTTACAAGTTATTACAATTATTACAAGTTATTCATACTCTTGGTACTAACCCAAAGATTTTGGAGATAGCAGCAGCACAAGTAATACGAGGGCCTTCTTTGCCAAACGGAGCATATTCCTCTATGAAACCAGCAACGCCACGTAAGTAGTTTCCATCTTGGTTATTTAATGAGTAGCATGTTTTCAATATCTGCAAGAAATCTCTTATATAAACTTAGATGATGAAAATACTGTACCTAAGAATATGCACAATGCAAAATTCGTGCCTCTCAGCAGCCAGTCCCAAGCCCGGGCAAAGGAGGAGGGTCAGGCAACGGACTTGCAACCCGTTCCCGGGAGCCAGAAGAGTACTCTTCTGCGGAAAAATTCTCTTGCAATTGTAACTTTAAAGAAGGAAGGCATCTGCCGCAGAGGAAGACCCTAAAATACACTCCGTCGTACCTACAACAACGACCTGCGGCACATTCACGCCTCAATAGAGCCGGAGTGGGAAGATATCGTCGTTCGATCTATCTGGCAACGTAGCCAGATAAAATAAACCAGAAGTCCGGTTTGGGATCCTGACATCTCTCGTAGAATCAGAAAAAAATTGAATCCATTAGAAAAAGTACCACGAGAATAATTTTGAAAGGCTGGAGACCTTTGAGCATGGGAGAGTTACGCTTTCTCTTCGATTTGCATAAAATGCAATAATAAACCCTCGCACGGAAAACAGTTTCCCCTAAAGACGCTCCCCACCCAGAAACCGTATGCCCCGAACGGTTTTTGAACCGGTTCCTATCTTGTCCCCATTCTTTGCTCTACCTTCAGATATAAAAAAATCTTTATCCCCTTTATTACAGATAAAACAAACAACTAGTTTTCTCTTTTTTTATTATTTGGTCCGGGTGATACCCAAGTTTTTTGTTAGTTTACTTGCTTCCCCCCCCCCTTTTATTTTTTCTTAAATCATTTTTAATGTAAATATTTTTTTTTAGTTTTATCATGTTCTATCTTTTTAACAAGTTGAAGTTTTGCAGTTTTTAATATTTTTGACTTCGGAACTATATGTTTTTCTGATATTTTTGTTGGCTTTTTGCCAGTTTTTCAGTTGTTCTGCTTCTATTACGACTTTCCCGCTTATTTGTTTTTCCATGGAGTCCGAAATTCAGCCCTCCGCGACTTACGATAGTTATTTCTAAAAAAAATATCTTGTCCTACATCTGACATTAGTTGAAACATATTTCACAGGGTGGATGAAATTCACAGCACTTAATAAACTTTCAAACATGGGATAAACTGATCTTATATACAGGATATTTGCAATGTTTTTTTTGCAACAATTTTCTAAATATTAGTCATTTTTGGGCTTTTCAGAAGCTTCTGTATAATATACAAAATAATGGAATTTAAAACCGTTTTGTTTATAATAAAGATTATGACAGTAACCAAGCCTACTCTTAATGAAAGTATAAACTAATTATTCCTATTACTTATTGTGAATTAACTAATTGATACTGATAGATTTAGTTCATATTAAGTTCTTTTAATGTAATTTATAACTCATTTAAATCACTGTTTTATAAATTCAAATAATCAATTAAAATTGGAATTGAATAATGAATAGTTACTATTGACTAATCCTTCATTAATTCCAATTAAGGAAAGAAACAGGGTAACAGCTTTCAACAGCATGTCAAAATAAAATCGAATTCCTTTCGAATATATGATAAACGAGCACCATAGATAAGAAGAAATACATCATCTCTTTTAAACTTTGTAAAATTTCCATATTCGAAGTAAAGGTAGGCTATCCATAATCTTGGGTAAGTTTTCAGTAAATTATAAAATGAAGATTTCCTGTGGTACGAATAATAAAAAAAGGAATAGAAGTTTTCCCATTTCTTCAGTTTCTAGAAGGACATGCGATTTCTATCATGAACATTAAGGTGGTCTTTGCTTCCAAACAAAAGGGACAAGGCAAAAATATATAGGACAACGAAAAAAAACATATAGGAAATAAAAAAAAATATATAGGACAATAAAAAAAGAGAAAACTGCAAAATATCGGATAAACTAATTTTTTAGACAGGATATTTGCAATATTTTTTTTTTAATCTGTAACAACTTTCTAAAAATTAGCCATATTTTACCCTTTCAGAAGCTTCTGTACGGTATATACGAGATAGTGGAATTTAAAACTGTTGTTTCGAATAAAGACTATGAAAGTAACTAAGCCAGTAAACATTAAAAAAAGAAAAGAAAAAAGAGAGAATTCACTACCATCGAAAAAAGAGAAATTGCAAAATATCGAATAAACTAATTTTTTAGATACGATATTTGCATTTTTAAAAAAATTTGTAATAACATTCTAAATATTAGTCATTTTTTGGCTTTTCAGAAGTTTCTGTATATACGAGGTATTGGAATCTAAAACTGTTTTGTTTCCCCCTCCAACACCCACAAATGACACCGGATCCGGTTGGGATTTAAAATAAGAGCTCTGAGACACGAGATCCTTCTAAATATCAAATTTCATTAAGATCCGATAACCTGTTCGTAAGATGAGAAAATATCTAATTTTTTCTAATTCTCCGAATTAACCGTCCTTCCACTCCCTCCAGATAGTCAAATCGGGGAGGCAACTATTTCTAACTTAGTCTGGTCAGGCCCCTGATATGCCTAACAAATTTCAGCGATCGCCATATTGATCAAGTATCTAGTTTCGGATCTTCTTCATGTACAAATTGGGGTGCTCCGAGATTCAAACCTGAGACCTCTCGTACCCTAAGCGAGAATCATACCCCAAGACCACAGAAGAACAATAATTTGTTTTATTGATAAATAAAATTCTTCTAAACTATCTTGTTCGCTCGCCCCCCCGATCGTTGAATCGAGGAAGAGAATATTTCTAATTTAATCTAGTCTGATCCCTGACACCTGCTATCTTTCATCGTCCTAGCTTATCTAGTAGTGCCTAAACTAGTAAATCCCCCGAACTCCCCCAAAGAGAGCGGATCCGATCTGGTTATGTCAATAAAGTATCTAGGACATGGGCTTATTTTTACCACCAAGCTCCATTCCGATATCTACACTCTAAACGTTTTCCAAGATTTCCGGTTTCTCTCTCCAACTCCCCCCAATATCACCAGATCCAAACGGATTTAAAATAAGAGCTCTTAGATTTCAGCGATCGCCATATTGATCAAGTATCTAGTTTCGGATCTTCTTCATGTACAAATTAGGGTGCTCCGAGATTCAAACCTGAGACCTCTCGTACCCTAAGCGAGAATCATACCCCAAGACCACAGAAGAACAATAATTTGTTTTATCGATAAATAAAATTCTTCTAAACTATCTTGTTCACTCGCCCCCCCCCCGATCGTTGAATCGAGGAAGAGAATATTTCTAATTTAATCTAGTCTGATCCCTGACACCTGCTATCTTTCATCGTCCTAGCTTATCTAGTAGTGCCTAAACTAGTAAATCCCCCGAACTCCCCCAAAGAGAGCGGGTCCGATCCGGTTATGTCAATAAAGTATCTAGGACATGGGCTTATTTTTACCACCAAGCTCCATTCCGATATCTACACTCTAAACGTTTTCCAAGATTTCCGGTTTCTCTCTCCAACTCCCCCCAATATCACCAGATCCAAACGGATTTAAAATAAGAGCTCTTAGACACGCGGCCCTTTTAATTATTAAATTTCATTAAGATCCAATCACCCTTCGTAAGTTAAAAATATCTAATTTTTTCTAATTTTTCCGAATTACCGAATTAGGTGCCACCCAACTCTCCCAAAAAGAGCGGGTCCGGTCCGGTTATGTCAATAACGTATCTAGGACATTTACTTATTTTTCCCACCAAGTTTCATCCCGATCCCTCCACCTAAGTGTTTTCCAAGATTTCCGGTTCCCCCCTCGCAACTCCTCCAAATGACAATGGATCCGGTCGGGATTTAAAAAAAGAGGTCTGAGTTACGAGGTCCTTCTAAATATCAAATTTCATTAAGTTCCGATCACTCGTTTGTAAGTTAAAAATACCTCATTTTTCTAATTTTTCCGAATGAACCCCCCCCCCCCTCCCGCCCAATTCTCCCAAAGAGAGCGGATCCGTTCCGTTTATGTCAATCACGTATCTAGAACTTCTGCTTATTTTTGCCACCAAGTTTCATCCCTATCCCTCCACTATCCGCGTTTTCCAAGATTTCAGGTTTCCCCCTCCAACTCTCCCCTATGTCACCGGATCCGGTCGGGATTTAAAATATGAGCTCTAAGATACGATGTCCTTCTAAATATTAAATTTCATTAAGATCCGATCACCGTTCATAAGCTAAAAATACTTAATTTTTTCTAAGTTCTCCGAACAAACAGTCCCTCCCCTCGACACACGCGGTTAGAAAACATGCGACACCGAGCGTGTGAACGATTCGAAAATGAAAATGACAAGCAAAGACACACGCGGTTAGAAGAAAAGCGACACCAAGAATGTGCGCGAGGTTAGAAGACAAGACATGCGGAGCCGAGCAGGTGAGCAAGTCAAAAATGAAAATGAAGAGCAAAGACACAAACGGTTAGGAGACATGCGACACTGAACATGTGAGCGGGTCAATGAAAATCAACCTGGACAGCGAGAATCGAATCGTGTCTAAATTGAAAATGATAGCGAAGATGGTCACGTTTGGAACTCTGACATGGATAAGGTCATAAATGCCTACCATACCTTTGTTAGAAAAAAAGCTGCGGTGATATGTATTTCATAATGACAAAGACAAGTCGAGGTAAAATGAACCAAATCAATTGAAAATGATACCATACCTTTGAAAATCAAAAACCATGACTAGTAAAATCGTTGGACGAGAAAGAAGTTTTTGTCCCACCATTTGAACAATTAAAAGACACAAAGATGGCAATCAATGCCTACTATACCTTTGAAAATCAAAAAACCTGAACTAGATACATCGTTAGAAGAAAAAGAATTTTTTGTCCCACCACCTGAACAATTAAAAGAAACAGAGGTTCGGCGATATGTCTTTCATAATGACAAAAGACAAGCCAAGGCAAAAGAAGAAGATTTGTCCCACGAACTGAACAATTAAAAGAAACATAGGTTTGGCGATATGTCTTTCATAACGATAAAAGGCAAGCAGAGGCAAAAGTTATACGTCCAATAAAAAAACGTAATTTTACGAAGACTCTACTTCTAATTTAAGGTCCATTTGGATGTCATAACATCAAGAAAAGGCTCAAATTGTTTTGTCTTTTCAGTAACATACAAATGGTGTTCTGGTCTTGGAAAAGCACGGGGATTGTCAACCTTACTCTAATGTTTGCTTGTTTTGAGTTCGAATCAATTATTTATAGTAATTTCTGTTCATTTATCTATTGATGGTGATTTATGGTTGTTTTGTGCATGGAAGGTGATAACTTTATTTTTGGCTTAGTGGAACTCTTTACTCTCTTTGAAAAACTTGTTTAGCGGAAAAGCCATTCAAATTAATACTTTTAAAGATTAAATAAAAAAAACAAGTTTTTTTAACTGAAAGTAAGGAGCGACATTAAAACTTAAAACGCACAGAAATTACTTCGTATACGAAAGAGGCTGCTTCCTCATCAACGCCCCGCTCTTTACGCTAAAGTTTGACTCTTTCTCTCAATTCTTCTTTTTAAAACAGTAAAAAACTTTAGCGTAAAGAGCGGGGCGTTGATGAGGAAGCAGCCTCTTTCGTATACGAAGTAATTTCTGTGCGTTTTAAGTTTTAATGTCGCTCCTTACTTTCAGTTAAAAAAACTTGTTTTTTTTATTTAATTTCTGAATGTTTTTGAATCAGTGCATGTTTTGATTTTGGCTCTCCGCAGAGGAATAATCAAAACGAAATTTGCATATTTTTTTTTTGGCTCAATGGCTTTCTCATAATTTTGATCGAATGATTTTGAGAAAAAAAGAGCGGGGGACGAAGCCTAGTTGCCCCCCGATTTTTTGGTTAATTAAAAAGGCAACTAGAACTTTTAATTTTTTACGAATCTTTTTATTGGTAAAAGATTTACGTAACTTATAAATTAGCTTTGTTTCGAATTTTGTGCGAATAACTTTTCTCAGGTTTCTCAAGTCTAGACAACGTATATATTTGGAGTTTCCATAAAAATCCCAGCTCTTATTTTCAAAATTTTTGCATCGCTGTTTACCACACGTTCACTGACATGACCACCATAGTTTATCTAGAGTAGAGTTATTTACAAAATAAGGTACGGCCACACGTCCCTATAAGAACTTTTGTATTCTCATGTTTTTATTACATATATGAGGGGATTCGCCCCATCGTCAGTACCTCGCTCTTTACACTAAAGCTTAAATTTTATCCCAATTCATTAAGAATGACCCCCTGAATCACAAAAGCCGTAGAATAAGTAGTTGAAATTACTGAAAATACTTTAGCGTAAAGAGCGAGGTATTAGAAGGAGGTGAGCCCCTCATATGGGTAATAATTTCTGTTTGTTTTAAGTTTTATTGCTGTTCCTTACTTCCAGCTGAACAAGCTTTTTCACTTTTATTTTTTAATTGTTTTTTTTTTAAATAATGCTAGTAAATCCTGCTCTCCCTTCATGGAAATTTTCTTCTCCCATTACAAATTCTCGAAGGAAAGTTCCCCCAGCATATCCCCCTCTTCTCAACCCCTCCCCCAAACCAAAAAAATCCTCCTGAAAACGCCTGTATACTTCCCAATAACCATTACTATATGTAAGCACAGGTCAAAGTTTGTAACTTGTTGCCCCTCCCACGGGGACTGTGGGGGAGTAAGTCGTCCCCAAAGACATAGTTATAAGGTTTTTCGACTACGCTGAATAAAATGGCTATCTCAGAATTTTGATCCGTTGACTTTGGGAAAATAATTAGCGTGGGAGGGGGCCTAGGTGCCCTCCAATTTTTTTGGTCACTTAAAAAGGGCACTAGAACTTTTCATTTCCATTAGAATGAGCCCTCTTGCAACATTCTAGGACAACTGGGTCGATACGATCACCCCTGGGAAAAAGAAAAAAAAAAAAACAAATAAACACGCATCCGTGATCTGCCTTCTGGCAAAAAATGCAAAATTCCACATTTTTGTAGATAGGAGCTCGAAACTTCTACAGTAGGGTTCTCTGATACGCTGAATCTGATGGTGTGATTTTCGTTAAGATTCTATGACTTTTAGGGGGCGTTTCCCCCTGTTTTCTAAAATAACGCAAATTTTCTTAGGCTCGTAACTTTTGATGGGTAAGACTAAACTTGATGAAACTTATATATTTAAAACCAGCATTAAAATGCGATTCTTTTGATGTAGCTATTGGTATCAAAATTCCATTTTTTAGAGTTTTGGTTACTATTGAGCCGGGTCGCTCCTTACTACAGTTCGTTACCACGAACTGTTTGAACAGAAATTCACAGGGCAAACAAAAGTCTAATTTGTAGAGTCTGCAAAACTTCAAAAATCATCCTTTTATTTGATGATAGTTTAAATAACTGTTGGGTCGGTTCATATCTTATAATAGGAAAACGCAAAATACCTTTTAAAATGTTTAGTACTTTAAGCTGAACTATTTTAACTAAACTAAGCTTAAACCGAAGTGTTTAAACTGAATTATTAACGCGAGACTCACCTTTTCACACTTGATGTATAAGTTAAGTTTGGCGATTACATCCTGATCATTCCGTAACATCAGATAGCACACCCCATTTTTGGCTCTTGCTCTTCCTTTGGACTGGATATAACTTCTAAAATTCAAAGGTAAGTCAAATCTGACAACGATATTGCAGGCTTTCACATCGATTCCTTCTTCCAATACACTCGTGGATATAAGAGTATTACATTCACCACTGCGAAACCTAAAGAGTAGACTGGGTTTACTAAAAAAGCTCTTTTTTTCAAACACCCGTATAATGACAAAGACAAACGTAAGAACTTCGACCCTCACGATTGCTTCACAAGATATACAAAGCTCAGGCAGGAAGGATGGGGTGCATAGACAGGGAGTAGGGTTCATAATGAATAAGGAAGCTGCTAAGTTTTGTTTACGCCGAGAGAGCATTAATAATAGAATAATAATCGCTCATTTTATGACAAAAAAGCTATAGAAGTATCAGCCCCTGTAGAACCGACTGATGGAGATACTAGTGACTCAGATGAATTTTACTTACAGTAGCAGGAGCAAATAGACAGGAACCCAGGCAGAAATATGGTGTTTTCATTTTGGAATTTCAACGAGCAGATTGGTAAAAATAGGAATAGATGATACCCTAACATAGGTAAATTTGGTGTAGGAAAAGAAAACAACAATGGCTACAGACTGTTCCAATTTTGCAGGTACATCAAACTAGTTATAAATAATACGGTATTTGGCCGTAAAATAGTACATAAGTTTAATATGCTATTCACGAATTGGTAAGACAACACACCTAATTGATAATGTTATTGTAAACCGAAGACTGGCAGGATCAATACAAGATATTAGGGTATATACAGGGTTTGGACAGGTCGGTTCGTTTCAAATTATAGGCTCTGTCCTGTTTATATAGGATTTCCCGAGCCTAAATATAGGCCAAATATATGATTCGGAAGTCTTTGGGATCAGATCGGTGGTAGATGGCGTGGGATGCCAGGTCACGCAAATTCGTCATTTCCCGAGCTTCTGCATTTTTTTTTTTAATCAGGTACACATACTGTGCCAACGATTGACTGATACAGGTGAAATACCTGGAATCACTCTTGCTGCTTCTTGGGCATCAATTTCGATATGAGGTCAGTTCTTCTCTTTGCAAGAGACTGCTCCATTCTCGCAGGTTCCACCATCTGCTCTCTTTCACTTGTTCTGGACTTCACAGCACTTTCGAGCAAAGAAACAGCTAGGGCAATGTCTATGGAACTCTTGGAACCGGCAGCCTTCTTCATTCTATCGGTCACTTCTTGAAGTAGAGTATCTGCTACTGTTCTCTTTTCTCTTTGATCTGATGCTCTAAGTTTTTCTGTTCGCTTTCCAGGCCTTCTATTTCTTTCCTCCTGCAACTTCCACTTGTTGTCCTCTTCAAAAGCTCCTTTCTCCTTCACGGATAGCTCTTCTTTTTTCTTTTCATGCAGACATTGTTGATACCGAGACCGTGCAAAACGTGCAAGATTCAACAGTTCTTTTATAATAACAAACCGTTCTGGTTTTCCTCCATAAAGACTCAACGTGTTATATACCATGAGTCTCGTATCCAGAACGCGTTCAGACATTAATGCCTGGTCTTCACCGAGAATCCTACCAGAGCACAAAAACCCACACTCAACATCTGCGCTGCCAGGCAATAACGTCAGCATTGCTTTGCTTGGTAAGTTCCGGGTACTTGCTGTCCCCGCGCTCATTCACCAGTCCAAAGTAATGGCTTCAAAAATGATCGATCCGAGTATGTCCTCACGGGGTCCATTTTCCGTTCGCAAAAGCAGCCACTCAGCCTGGGCGACGTCTGAGCTTGCTCCAATCGCAATCTCGCGTGCCAGAGCCGCTATGTCTGCAATGCTTCTTGAATCCTTCATGTTGATCAGACTCAAAAAGCGTAAAGCTTCTAGAAAACCATCCTTTTCCAGAGGACATTTGTTCAAAATATGGCGAATGCCCGCAATATGTTTTCGCACATTGACATAGAAAATGGCCTTGTCTTTCAGTGTTGCTTTCTCACGGAAAGCTCATTCCACATTTTCTGAAACTATGGGCTTTTCTGCAAATTTTTCAGCAAGGTTCAACATTTCTGGTGAGAAATTTGCAATATCGGTCACGAAATCTGGAGTAAAGACCGTCCGCAAAGCGTCACAACTAGTCTTTTAATCTCTGAGTTCAGAACATGAATGAGAGGCTCTTCTTTCTGGAACAGTTGGGTGAAACTTATGAACAGTTCTGCTGAGGCTAAAATAAACTCGAGTTCGGCCTCCTTTAAACGAATTTTTTAACAATTCTTCCTAGACTATTCAATAGAGTACTATATACGAGAAATAAGGACTTAAAAATCGATCGTTTTCTGAAACAAGAATAATGATACATATAAACGCAACAAAAATTTTCAAAAACGGTATGTATTATAAATACAAGACTGAAATATTTTTTCGCTGTTAGAGAGATCCCAAGAGAGTGCAGACCCAAGACAAAAAGATTGGACAGTCAGAGTGCTGTGGTCTGTTTAAGCATGCAAAGGTTGATATCACTTATCTTTGCTCCCTGGAGACAAAGACGCATATAAAGTATACATAACATATATGCATCTAAATAAAATAATTTTATTTTCCATCGATGAACTTGAAAAAATTCAAGACTCCTTCACCAGCGCTGTAAATCTTTGCCTCCTTGCTAGCACACATACAACAATATATGAAGTACCCTTACAATGATGCTAATTCATCTGCCAACATTCTAATGTAGGCTATATTTAGTGGCACTGAAATAGCTTACAGTTGTGAAGAAGATACCGACTTGCCATCCATGATAAGGGTCCAGTTTATGTCTTCCTTTATGTTGAATGGCTTTACATCCTACTGCAAAGATATTTAAGAAACATGTGTCGCCTCATACCAATTGAGAGCCGGAAATTTAGCTGCTCAATTTCTTCGCCCAAATCTATGTCAATAGTTAATTGAGTATACGGTCCAGTTTATGTCTTCCTTTATGTTGAATGGCTTTACATCCTACTGCAAAGATATTTAAGAAACATGTGTCGCCTCATACCAATTGAGAGCCGGAAATTTAGCTGCTCAATTTCTTCGCCCAAATCTATGTCAATAGTTAATTGAGTATACTTCATACCTACCTTCACATGAGACCAGTTATACTTTTTTTTTCTCAGCCGTAGACCAGACAGCCATAAGGCAAACTATTCTTTCTGGTGTACCTCAACGCGGTTCTTTGCACGGTAATACTCTCTGAAAGATGCACTTTTAGCTGCTAGGGCCAGGTATAGAAGCACCATTTGTCATTTTCTTAACCTATTTATCTTTTTTTTTCCTGACATCAAATTCTGAACCTGATTCAGTTCTCTTCTAGTCCCATAGCAAAAAATTTTGCACAGAAAATAAAACTGACTCAAGAGTTTGTTATCCCCAGCATAAAAATGCACTGTTTATCTTCTGCTAATCCTTTGTCGCGTCATCCATGTAAGGTATATGTTCTACATAAATATTCGCCAGTAACCTAGAGAGGGGTACTCCCATCGGTAAAACCTTTATTTGCTAGTAAAAAGAATTACAGAATTGGAAATGCATTGAATACTTGTAACAGAGCTTAACAAAGATAATAAAGACCTCGCGATCTATTCCTTTTGTTGTTCTATTAAATGATAATTTTCATTTATTTTATTTTCTAATAATCACTCAGATACTGCTACATCAATGTTTGTATACAAAAAACAATGTCAAAACTACTTATAATTATAAATATTTATACTGAAATATTTACGTTTTTGAGTTTTTGAATAAATCTACCGAATTATGTATGCATGATTTTTAAGAATAAAGCAAAGATTTGAAGGTTGTACATAGTCATTTCGAATAATGGAGGCGGGGATTTTCGTTCAAGTTGTGACGGGCCTTAAGGGAACACCTTGCTTATATAATTTTGGCACCCCATAAAATTCAGGACAAAAGCTACCACGGGGAAAAATAAACTGGCCTTTGTTTTGTGAGGAAGAATTAGCAAAAGTACTAAAATGATTAAAAAATAATAAGGCTCCAAGTGCTGATAGTGTAGTTACTGAAAATTACCGAATATGATTTTCAAAAAAAGGGAACGTACCAAGCAATTTTCGAAAAATCTTGATTAAACCACAGTACAGAAATGGTGATAAGAATGAGTGTGGTAATTATCGAGGCATTAGTATGATCTCTGTGGGTAGCAATTACTTAGTAATATGATACTTTTTAGACTAAAAGATGCTGTTGACAAAGTTTTAAGAAAAGAAACAGTGCGGTTTTAGAATAGGTACAGGGTGTGTCGACCAAATTTTCAATCTTAGGCTAATAATTGGGAAGTGCCTGAGTTATCAAACACCTTTAGTCCTCAGTTTTATAGATTATGATCAAGTGTTCGATTCTGTTGATAGAAGAGCTTTAGCAAGGTTTTATCCTTGTATGATATGCCAGACAAACAAATTAAAGTGATTAGTGCTATATACGAGAATAACATTGCTGCAGTTAAGGTAAGAAATAAGGTCAGCAGCTGGTTTCGTATTAAATCAGGAGTTAAGCAGGGTTCTGTTTTATCGCCCTTTATATGGATCACTTGATGTATTTTGTCTTAAGAAGATCAGAAAAAGCAATGGGAGGCCACAGAGTCAAATGGGGAGGAAAAACTCTCCTGGACTTAAATTATAATGACGATTTAAGCATCCTAGATGAAAGTCTGAGCAAAATGAATGAACTTTTCGAAGTTTTGCGAGTTCAGGGTACGAGAGTAAGTCCGAAAATAAATATTAAAAAGACTAAGTCACTAAGACTACAAAAAACTGAAGATGAAACGGTGATGCTGGGCAACGAAATTATTGATCGGGTGGAAAGCTTCAGTTACCTTGGTAGTATTATTAGTAAAGACGGAGTTAGCAGCGAAGATGTTAAAAGTAGAATAGCTTTTCACAGTTCAATTTTTTTTAGAAGAATAGGAAGAAAAGTTATACAAACAAAGATTAGAGCATTGAAAACTACAGTGATGATAGTTGTCAAGTATGTTTCTGAAGCATGGGTGCTCCGAAAAGCGGATGAAGATTTGCTGGATGTTTGCCAGAGAAATTGCCTATGGATTGTTCTGGGTACCCGGCTGACTGACCGTATTTCAAACAGTAGGCTGTATGAAAAGTCTGGTTCAGTTCCACTTTCTAAGGCTATAATAAAAGAAAGTTTGAGATGGCTAGGGCAAGTTCTGCGGATGAAGGATGATAGTTTGCCAAAGATTATCCTTTTCGGCGAACCGTCTAGGGCTAAACGGAAAGCAGGTCGTGCGCAGTTGGGTTGGGAGGATGTCATTAAGAAATATTTGAAGGAAATGGGAACTTTCCCATTTCCCAGGAATGGGAGGGTAAAAAGAGAGAAGCTTTAAATAGATTGGAATGGAGGAGTAACGTGCGTGGCTGTGTTGGCCTCAGGTGGCTTGATGCTGCGGTGAGTTGTTAGTAGTAGTAGGAATAAAAGGAAAAATTATATGTTAAATTACTATCAAAATGACCTGGCCCATTTTACAAGGACAAAAAAGTCGGACTAAGTAAGCACCAGAGTGAATGTATATTACATATACATGCTACATGTATATTTGCGCAGTTCTTCATTTTTTTTTCTTCGGTAAGACTTAACCATCTCTCACCTTTGTATGCCAAACTTAGCCAGAAGTTTTCAGCATACTTCTGGGCGTTAAATTTTCAACCCTGAAACTATAGGGCCTATTTTCCTCCATGAATCAATTACTAAATATACTAAATATTATACAGTTACCATATTTATATACTTATAGAGTAACTATTATATAGTGATGCTCTTGCAAATATTTCGCTCAGATAAGTGTGGATTCGAGACAATTGCCTACGCCAACCAGAAGCGTAAATAATAGAAGTACGATTCCTGCTGCCGCAAAGGTGGGAGAAAGACTCTCTATCTGTTCCGGTAAAAACAGACCAGCGACTGAAAATATTGATTCAGTGCCGCATGCACCATTAACCATAAGTCTCTATCCTTACACGAAAGGGTACAGGGAAAAGGGCTTTAGGTTCAGTGCACCATGCCACTGAACGATCATAGCCTTCTACACGTGTGCAGCATAGTAGTACCCACGTCGGTAAATTTGGATAGGTTTCTAGAACCTCCTGCCACCGTCTATCACGCTCCACCATGCTCAACAGAGTTCTACGACGCCAGAAAAGTTTCTGAATACGACCAAGCTACAAGACTCTGAAATACAACTCCACAACGAGCCATTGGGTACATACAATTTTTGACAGCGTGCCAGCTACCGATAGTGAGCATAGGCTAGATGAGAAAACATAAAAATATGTATCTATTGCTTCTTCTTGGCAAAAACGATACAGTATATTAGGCCAAATGTAAAAAAAACAACAAAAAACAAACAAACGAGAAAGCCAAAATGAATACTAAGAAAATGAAGAGAATAAACCTCGCCTTTTGCTTGTTCTACGTTCTTTCGTTTGATGAACTTAATTTCCCTTCCCTTCCACTGTTTTTCTCTAAAATGTTGTAACTATAATATATGTCTAAAAATTGGAAATTAGGAAGCTTACCTCGACATAATGCATTTGTGTTTGAACTTGTCGATTTCAGTATCCTTTGGTATATATCTACTGCTCATATCGTCACCAGTTATATACAGAATTCTCAAAAAAGAAAGATCTGGACAGAGGCTGGCGATTTTCTGGAAAACAAAGTTTACTGCATTTTCAGGATTTTTCCTTTGAGTTCAGAAACAAGTAAAAAAAAAATTCTATATAATTAAGAATTCATAATATAGACACCTGAATGGTCATGCTATGCACAATAATTAGGCAAGTACGAAAGGGACTAATTCTCCAATTGGTTGGAGGAGAGAGGTTGAAAAAAAACAACAGCAGTCGGATTATTCTAAAGTCACAGAATTTTATAAAGAAGATTGAAGGAGTCGTGGTATTTTGGAGGCATGTGGGTGAGAATAAAAGCATGTGGGTGAAAAGACCTGAATGAAAAGGAGCTAGTAATCAGATAAATTAAAGAAAAAAGAAATTTAATTTAGGCTAATGTAGCTATATAGATATATTAAATTAAAAAAAAAAGTTTTTTCAACTGAAAGTAAGGACCAACATTAAAACTAACAAGAACTAAGAGCTCATATGGCACTTGTGACGAGGTTGGAAGAGCCAAGAGCTCATATGTTATGAGCTCTAGCAAAATATTAAGAATCAATAGATTGCTTTAAAAGGAAAATCTGAGGCTTAATGCCGGTTGGGATTTAAAATAAGAGCTCTGAGTCACGAGGTCCTTATAAATATCAAAATTCATTAATATCCGATCACACACTCGTAAGTTAAAAATACCTCAATTTTTCTAATTTTTCCTCTCCTTTCAGCCCCCCAGATGGTCGAATAGGGGAAAACGACTTTATCAAGTCAATTTGTGCAGCTCCCTGACACGCCTACCAATTTTTATCGTCCTATTTTTTTGTCCTACCAATTTCCATACAGAAGGAGTGTATCCATTGATATAAAATTCTGTCTTTAGATTTTCGGTTACTATTGAGCCAGGTCACTCCTTAATTACACTTCGTTACCACGAACTGGTGTATGGCTATGCTCTTTGACCTATGTAATTGTATGGATGAGTAGGGTTAAGGCCTCATTGAAGTACTGATCTATATTAATTACTAATGTAGGAAAACAGTCTTCCTTTTCTCCTTCTATCTCTATATATATATATATATATATATATATATATATATATATATATATATATATATATATATATATATATATATATATATATATATATATATATATATATATATTTATATATATATATATATATATATATATATATATATACATATATCTTTATATTTTACATATATTGTAGACTTTACCATATCCCCACCCTCTAATATGCTAATGTATTTCCCAAATCATATGTTTTCAAAGCATTTTGCTATGCGTCACTATTGTTTCAACTCCCGTTCTTGTAAAATTAAAATAATGCTGACAAAACACATGAGATGTATACAATTTGTGTTATATAGGTGCTTATCTCTTATACTCATCTCACACAAGAAGTGAAATTAGGTTAATCCTAATGAAATATACCTAAGTATTATGAAAATATAACCCTTTAGAAGCAAATTTCGGCTGTATATTCGCACGTTAGGGTTGGATGGGGAGAAACAGTGGCGAAAATTCATCAAAATCCTGGGGGGAGGCAAAGTTAGAGCCAATTTTCCCAAATCAAGTGAAAATGACAGTAAAAACTAAAAAATTAAGCCATTTAGTACCAGAAAGGAACTATTTAGTACTACAAAAGTATGCTTAAATTATGCAGATTTATCTTAGTTTTGACGAGATTTTGAAAGAAACCAAACTTCAGCTGAGAGGACAGGCTGGGGTCTGTTTGGTATTGTTTTGGGGAATACTTGGTCCTTTTTTCTATTTGATCTTTTTTATTAATCAATCATTGTCAATGTTCATTTTACTTTCATAAACCTAAAAAAAACTGAAAAAACGGAAATATCTATTAAATGACTCTTAAAAAGATAAATACATGCAGTTTCTGTTTATCGGTAAAAAAAAAAAGGAAAAAAAAAGAAACAGAATTCCGTTTTTTTCTCAGTTTCCATTAGAATCTGTTTCTGTTCCGTTTTTTACCATTTCTGTTTTTGCCAAAAACAGAAATGGTGCCGTTTCTCGCAGAAACATGCGAGACTGCGTACTCGCACAGACTGTTAAAAGTTGGCGTGAAAGAAAATGGAAATCATGCTTCAACTCAGAACTGTGTTTCTCAGTGTCTAGTCTTCTCAGTTGCGATTTTTCAAATGGCCAATGGGACCTTTTTCTTGTATTAATCAGGAATCAAAATATGTGTAGGAGCTTTTTGCGTCCAATTTCAGAATATTATAAGGGTCTATCTTCCGTCTTGCGATCTTTTTTTTCAGGAACGCTGAACAATTAGCCGATGAAGGCTCCAAAAATCGTAAGACAAAATTACAATTATTTTGAAATTAATTTACATAATTGCTTTAGAAAACAGTCCTTGACTATTTGAAACATTCTTCAAAATCCATAGCTTCCAAATTCCCCCCCCCCTAAAATGCAACAAAATAATTGCGATAAAATTGTCGCTACGAATAATAAATCATGACCGCGTACTCACTCAGACTGTTAAAAAGTTGGTTTAAAAGAAAATAGAAAAGTTGCGATTATTAAAATTCCAATATACAAGCTGGTTACCAAAGGTGAAATGGAAGAGGCCAGAGGAAAGACATTAAAGTACCAAAGTAAGTAGAAATAAATTTTGATTGTTTTAATCGTTAAAGTGAACATTTAGCATACCATGCGTATTAAAGAAAGGAGGTACTTATCTGTTACACCGACCCTACTCAAGAAGTGAAGTTAGTTTAATCTTAATGAAATAGACAAAAATAATATGAACAAATCCCCGTCCACGCCTAAGGTACAAATACATACCCGAAACTGTATATTTTCAATCTATTACGTCACTAGTCTTCGTCTTGACAACTTGAAAAAGGTAGCTATAACAGATAAGTACCAAAAAGGAAAACTCAGAAATTCAGTTTTGATGAAAAAGATCTGGGGGGTTTCGGTAGTAGTGGGAGCCAAAATAAAAAAGAATCATGGTCGAAAAATCGGCAAAAAAAAAGCAAAACACATGAACCCAAAGATTTCTTAAGAAAGCTTAATAATTATTAGAAAGTGTAGCTTTCTTAACATTTATTGACAAAACACAAAAAATTTTCATTTTCCTTTCCTTAAGGATGACCAGATTGGTTCTCGGAAGAAGGAGACATAAGGGACTAAACCCTCATTAAAGACAATTCTTAGGCACCTTTTTTAGATTACCTCTGTTCTGTCCAACAATTAACTGGAGATGCTAGGTAGCCAAACAGGAGAAGCGCTCTAGAGGATCAAGCCGAGATGAGAGGGTCAAGTGGAGATAAGAGGAAAATCTTCAACCAACATTGAGAGAAATCGTGAACATCCTTTATTTCTAAAGGAGTCTCATTACTGCTTTACTATAGTAACTATCTTTTTCTGTCAAAAGTAAATGTCCTAGATAATAAATTATTTAAGTATCAGGGATATTAAATAAAGCCTTTTTTGTCCCTGACCCTGTCCCAGTTTTGCAAGATTTGTCTTTTGGTTGTTTTAGAATCATAAACCTTTTGGGGTAGCACCACATTACCGTCATCGTTACCACGCTGGACTGTGAAAACATAACAGGCGGAATTAACTGGTTAAATCTGACAACACTTTTCCTCCGTAAAAATTCAAACATTAACAGTTTGTAGGTTCCCAAAGACAACTGCACTTTCAAAGGAAAATCACTAGGTGCTAAACTGTTTTACCCCCTGAATTTTCAGCTGATTGAAATGAAATACTGCCCATGAATACTAAAAAAAAAAAAAAAAAAAAAAAAAAAAAAAAAAAAAAAAAAAAAAAAAAAAAAAAAAAAAAAAAAAAAATTCAGAACCAATATATGTTGAAAGTTCTCTCTACAGTTCTAAAAATGCTGAATTTTCTTATATAGTTTTTGACAAGATCTTAGTCGTTTTGGAAATGTTTTCTCCGTCTTTTGGAGTCAGTATATGTTGAAGTTCTTTCTAGAGTTCTAAAATGCTGAATTTGATTATATAGTTTTTGACAAGATCTTAGTCGTTTGGAAATGTTTCTCCGTCTTTTGGAGTCAGTATACGTTGAAGGTTCTTTCTAGAGTTCTAAAATGCTGAATTTGATGATATAGTTTTTGACAAGATCTTAGTCGTTTGGAAATGTTTTCTCCGCCTTTTGGAATCAGTATATGTTGAAGGTTCTTTCAAGATTTCTAAATATACTAAATTTGATGATAGAATTTTTGACAAGATCGCAGTTGTATTGGAAATGTTTTCTCCGCCTTTTGGAGTCATTCAAACTCTACTGATAAATTTGAACTGGTAGCTTTGTTTTTAATGGAGTTTATATTATAAAAATTACATTCTTTACGTTTATCCAAAATGTAAATTGCTTGTTTGTAAATTGTAAATTGTTGTAAATTGTTTGTAAATCCTTGTTATCATAGACCGGCATTAAAATTTGGCAAATGAATATACCAACTGTTCATTGACTTTAAGAAAGTCTTCATCATAATCTGGGAAGATGGTCTTTGGAATATTTTGACTCATTATGGAGATTCCTCTGATATCATAGACATTATAAGGAGTATCCGAGAAGGCGAGAAGCATGGTGAAGGCTAGCGAAGAACTTACTGAAGAATTTTCTACATCAATAGGCGTTCTCTAAGGATGTCTCCTTTCACCCACTCTACTCTGCCTATCCCTAAATGTTGTGCTGGCTAGTTCCTCATAGCACAGGAGTAGTCTCAGGAGGATATCTCCTTGACCTGCTCAGATACGCTGATGACATCCATCGTCTGAATGGCAAAATATAAAAGCTCTAAGCGGGTGTAAACACTATCTACGATGCAGTTATATCCTTCAGAATGAAGATTAATGCTAGCAAGACCAAGCCGGTGAACGTAATACGGACTAAGAGAAAGGTCCACCTCACACCAAAGCTGCTATTCAGTATGAGGAAATCAATTGGGTCGGACAGTTTGCTTATCAAGGAAGTGTGCTGACACCCCCCCCCCCCCAAAGACTCTTTACAGTAAATCAAACGACGCCTGGCTATCGCCTCCACATGCTTCAATTCACAGCACTCTATTTGAAAGCATCATTACCGTTCTAAAATCCTAAAGATACAACTTTTCTTGCTTTGGTGACAAGACTGACTGACACCTTTCGAAACCAGATCTCTCCGAAAGCTAGCTGGTACCACTTACCTGGATCGTGTGTCAAACGAACAGCTCTTTTTCTCTCTAAACTACTCTCAAAACATCATGAAGACCATCTTAATGCCGCAGCTTCGATGGTTAGGACAAGTCTGTCCAGAATGTGTCCCCAACTGCCCAAAATAGCCTTTGAAGGAAGAATTAGTACCACTCGCCCAAGAGGACGACCTCCCAGGCGTCGGAAGGGAAACTTTTCCAACCAACCCTACCCAGTACTACTGAGGACTGCTAAAAATAGGGAGGCATATCGGAAATGCTTTCATGATACCATCAGAGTAGATGCCCCGAGTCAGCCGATCCAGCCGGATGGGAGTCAAGAAAGTAAGTAAACGCACTGTTTTTCAAATTCTTTTTTGTTACAGCTAGTTTAAAAAATTCCATTATTTCTGGGTCTTTTACGATAGAAAAGAGTCAACTCTTTACCTAAGGTTCATTACCTATTATATAATTTACGATTTTTAACCAATTTTTACCATGATCTCATACAGACACAACGAAATATTAGACAAGTTCAGCGATATATTGGGTTTATAGAAGAGACAAATTTTCGCTATTTGAGGTGATTGCAAGTTATAGTCCATATCTACATTAAAAGAAAGACAAAGCAGGACCACATTACCTACAACACCAACTCACACTGTTAGTTTTCTAGCAGAAATGTAGGAGGGATTGTCTTTTCCACCTATGACCTTGAAACTTATGGTGCATGTACCATGGGCCAATGAAACATGAAAATCATGATTTTCACAGGCATATCCCCCTCACAAACCTGGGCACGAGAGGAACAATTTGAAACTTATGAGGCAAGTAAATTGGCCTTGGGGACAGAAGGGATGGATTCTTAAAGGTAAACACCACTTCAGAGCAATTCTGGACATGCAATTGAAGTCAAGAAGACCCCCTTTCATAAGAATGGTGGCTCTTGGGGCCCAGGCATTTGTAAGCGTCAAAATCTTTTGCATATCATGTGTCTTGACTTAAATTTACTTAAATCTTAACCAATAGCATCTGGGTAAGATAAACATCTTTAGTGACAATCCTCATTTTCCCCCATAATGAGACTTTCCTGAGGTATAATAGCTCAGTTACAATTAATTGCACCAGTTTATTTTGTTGGATCTCTTTATTTATTATATCTAGAAAGAAAAAATCATACTATCTATCTAGTATTGATGTTGTGCCACGCTACGTTAAATTTCTTTTCTATATCTACTACAGTTAAAAGATAGAATCTTACCATTAAAACAATGCAAAGTGATTTGCAGATAACTCTTTCCTGGACGAAAATCAAGCACCGAAAAGAGTTATGATCGTCGTTCTTGTGCTGCTTCAAAAGTTCTATGAGCTTCGCAACTTTGGATGTAACCAACTTTATTACCAGCTTTAGATTAGTGAATCCACCCAGATTTTTCTCTAGTGATCCACTAAAATATAAAATAGTTAAAAGACCTTGATAATCTAAATTTTATTGAAAAAATACAAAAAAGAGAAAAAAGGAGATCCACCCCTATTGTCCACGCAAAAAAGCGATTTCCCTTGATCATATGGTGCATTTTCATTTTGACCCACCATCATTTTCGAGCAATTTCAAGCTCTTTCCCAAAATAGTGGAAATCTTGTTTGGTCAATAAAAATTTACTATTAAAAGAAATTTATATATAAGCTATCATCCCTGAATCTTTTTCACCAATTGTATAAATGAACCTTTTTCACCAGATAATTCTGATGAAATCACTTTTTTAAAGTTTCAGGGAAAGTTGTCGCAGCTATTACAGCAATCATAATCAGATATGTGCTGGCATTCTCAAATTGATCCTCTGCTACCACTGTGGATTGATCTTTGCTTGGTCATACAAGAGCTGGGGTTGAATCCCAGCTGCCATAATGCTGGGCAACAGGCTTGGTACCTGTACCTTTAAGAGCTACCCGATAACTGAAACGTCGACTAGTGTCGATACTCAATGCACCATCAATGGCTCTGGAAGACCTTTATTATTTATGCTTTCACAAAAAAAAACGGTTGTGATGTCCCTTTCCCATGATAGGATCAAAATCTAAATTCAAATTTTATGAAGTATAATTTTTCAAAAAATAAATTTTTCCAAACATTTTTTTTTTTTTTTTAGTCCTGGCAGTTAAAGTATATTCAAGAGTGAAAAAGCTGACGCTTTTAAAGGCACCGCACTTTTCACATAATTTTACCTAGTGGCACCATATTTATTCCCGATAAAACTAAATTTGCTTTACCTAGTTAAAGCTAACATTCAAATTAAAAAAATAAAGCGCAAAATAAGAAGATCAGATTTAAGTAGGCTAAGCAATGTGAAGTGTTGCAACAGCCCTTTGTCAACTTCACTGAGAATAGTGTTGCAGGAGAAACACTTTGGCTAGGAATCCAAAGAAAATACTTAAAAATATTATAGGCTACTGACGTTGTAGCCACCTGAACCTTAAATGTATATATATAACATGCCTGTACACGTACCAGAAACAAAATACTAATTTGCAGTCAATTAAATGTCAATATGTACCCATAATGTAATGCACCCGTAAACGAATCTTAAATAACTGAAATTTAGACAGATTGGCATAAGTAAGTAACCCCTTTCTTTGGTCATGTTTCTCCACCTTGCCGTAAAAATAGTGGGGCATTCCGAGGAATGGATTTAAATATTATACTGACTTAATGACCAACTGAGCCTTATATGCATATATGTAATGTAAAATGAATTGGAAACAAATGTTGACATTACGGCCGGTTGAACCATGGAGATTGGCATCGTGAAGGATAAGAAAATTACCCTGTCTTTCAACTGATGCGATTTCACGCAAAAATGGTTGTTTTTGAGTCACTCGTCAAACTTACTCCGTTTTTTCTAAAAGTTTATGCGTCACAACAGTTGAAAGGCTGCGTTGAGATATTTCCACTAGGGCGTCGAAAAATCGCATCCGTTATTCTGAATTGAAAACTTTTTAGAATCATAAATTTCAAGTAACTGAGAAACTAATCATGTTTATCAAAAGTTTTCCATTAATATTTGAAAAACAATATGAGGACAGTGTCCTTCTAATACAAGATTTTAATGCTCGAGGCCTGACAGGCCGGTAGGGGTATTTAGATGTGCCAACAGTTCAAAATCCTAGTTTAAGATAAGAAAATCTGTATTCTCTTGCTAAGTGTTAAGCAAACCACTGTCTAATCAATGTAAGTACAGTATAAACACGTAGCAGTGTTTTAATGCCACCTCGGTTTTTGCCGCCTTTTAATTCAGGTAGGTCAGAATAGACATAGTAACAGACTTAGACGTAGAAATAGACATAGACACAGATATAGACAAGAACATAGACATAGACTAACCTAACATGTCTATTCTGACCCAACTAATCCTATTGATGATGCAAGAGTTCCTGGGCGGCGGAAAACATACGGTGGTGGAAAACCGCGGTGGCGTTAAAACACCAACACCTATAAACACCATGCATCCTGTGTCCGCAAAGATTTCAATCAAGGCAGTTAGCAGAACAGGAGACTTCAAGAGCTGTCAAATTATTCAATGAGACTTCTTTTGAATTCATTGTTAATGTTTCCCAAGCAGGTATACAAGAAAAATTTTTAGGGACTACACTTTCCTGAACTCTGAAAGTCCAATAAAAAGAAATAAATATACGCTTTCTAATGAAGTAAGTTTCATCAAATACGAATATCTCTATCTATGGTACACAACTGGAGAAGTTAAATAGTTTTTCTAAGATTTATGGGAGAGTAGGTGTCGGCTTTCAGTTTGGCTTTCAGAAAATGCAGAAGGAAGGAGATGATTGACGTTTTGTTTTGAATCACATACTCTTCTGCCCTAACGCTCAAATTATAGCAGACACTGCTCTCCTTTGTCATCCAAACTGTGAAGCTTAACAATTGATTGGATATGTGGCATATTAATGGTACTTTAAGCCATTGTGTGCTTATATTTTTTGTTTTTGACACCTTTTGAATTGAAAATGATTTTCATGTCAAAGAGTGGTCATGTAAAATTACATTATTTTTGAGAAATTATTTATTTTACATTTTTTCTGTTGAGAAATACAACCTTCTTTGAAAGTGCTCGGGAGAATTTAAACTTTTCAAAAATGGCTTGCTTTAATCTTTCTCAGTCTTTTGAATAATTTGTACATTTGTGTATATTTGTTACTAGTGCATAAGCATAGAACTTTTAATTATTTAAAACATAATTGTACAATCTGAAACAATAAATTTTTCCCCAGATATCTGAAACAGACGCGAACAGAATGAAGAATCTAGGGAAAGGGAGAAAGACAAGAAAGCTAATAAAAAAGTGAAATCAAATCAAATTAAATAAGAATAAACCAAATTTATCTCCCTTCCCCAAAAAGCATCTCTCAAAAATATATCATAAAATTTTGGTGAGGATCAAAGATGCTGAATCTTCAGGCGTCTTGATACCCGTCTTGATACTCAATTTTGATTGGCTTGAAACTTTCAAGGATTGTTCTTTAGCCCACAAGTAGATCATATTTTATTAAGGCAGGAATAACTTTATGAAGGCCCATAATAGGTTAGAACAAATTGTTATCTCTAATCAGTGTATAACTTAGAACCAAGCTTCCTTTGAACAAACTAGTCCTATTGAACATCAGGCAAAACTTTCTATCTATTTCGTGCGAAAGAACTGGGCCGAAATCCCCTTTTTTAGTCCCTGGATAAGGGACTTTGAAACATACTCCAAGTTTTTAGGTTGCTGGTTAATTAGAGAGACTTTATCACTGAAAAAATTAATTCCCTTAATACGGGAATTAAAAACGGCTTCCTCTAACCAGAGGAAGCTTATTCAGTACGTTCAAAGAACCGTCTTTTGTGAACATTTTCCGACATCAGCTATCTGTGAGCCGTTTTGCGTTAAAGCTCACTATGAAGCTATCCCTAGCTTTACAAAATCATATTGCTGCAGCTACTTTTATCACTATAGTAATTATAATCTTATGACATTATAATCACAATATATAATAATCACACTCTAATCACTATAATAAACATAGTTTTGTAATTACAAAGCTACGTCATTGTGTAGATACAATCGTCGAATGACCGCATGGAGACACATTTTCTTGGTCTCAGATTTATCGTAAACAAATATAACGTAGACAATTATCGACATAAAACATGGTGACAATCTTTTTTAAAAGCTTGTTGATCATTGCTTTCTTCCTTCCAAATATATATAGAAAAAACGAATCTAAGAGTTATACTTAGATTAAAAAAAAGACACACTTTTTAGACGGAGGGGTATGATTAAATGCCTGATCTGTTTTTTTAAATCCTATTCTACCATTCTTCAAAAATTTAAATATTTAAATTATAAATTAATAAACCAATTAAATTTTAAATAAAATTTAAATTAATAAAACAAATTTACCGGGATTAAAATTAACATACAACTCAAAAAATAGCTGTCACTAATTGCCCAGAGCAGCCAAGGGCTGCTTTGCTGTTTTCCTTCTCATCTTAAAATACACTACAAATACGTAAAAACATTAAACACTTTAAACAAATCATCAAAATTTACAATATGTTTCTATTTACATAATAATGTATAAACTAAAAAATAAAATACATTCACTCTCAAATCATAGAGTCTTGCATTATTTGGCAACTGAAACTAACAACTAATAAAAAAATTCTTTTTCTTCTTTCCGGTAAATATTTTTCATTTAATAACAAAAAAAAAATCATTTTTAAAACATTATTAAAAATTAAAGACTTAAAAATATCCCACTAAAACTTAAACTTCACCTACACTCATCATTAAAACTATAATTTGAAACCTAAAAAAAGTTTTTATCTTTCCTTTTACCACTTTTCCAAAAGCCAAAATACAGAATCTACATTTGCAATTAAAATCAATCTCCATTCGTTAATCCATTTTAACTCCCATCAACCACTCCACATCCACATCCTTTGACCCCCACTTACTTTTTTTTTATCTCATTCACACGCATTTCATACCATACCTGAATACGCATTTCATACCTGATCTTTTGGACAATTTCTCTGGTTTACATTAAGTCTATAAAATGTAAACTTGTTTCTACTTGGTGAATGTTTTAGGTGACCAGTATTAGGTATTTTTTTTTCTTAAATGAAGCAGACTATGATATGGAACAGTAATGTATAGAACCTCTACCCCGTTTGGGACTAGGTTGGATTTTTTTTTTTTTTTTAAATAAGCTAAGAAAATCAAGCTATACCTAAAAGTATCAATAAATCATAAAAACCAAAGTACACTAGAAGGGTTTGTCAGTCAGAGACGTCACATATAGATGGAAGGGTGACACCCCCACAGTATTTTAAAGACCTGGCAAATAAATTGAGTCGGTAAAATCGCTTATTATTTAAATTCAATAAAATAGAAGAATTAAATTAACAGGGTAGCAAGATGGTTTGCTTCTTTCGCTGAAATTTTTTGTTTACTTACAATACAAAAAAAAATATTTTTAGTTATGTTTTGAACTATTCAAACTTCAGTAGATATATCGGGAGAACAAAAAAAAATATTATACATAACAATAAATTACGCAATTTCAGCAGTTTTGCCAAGAATCCACTGCATTGCCGATTGCATTAAAGAATTTTGTTATTATAATTTCAGTTATAATAATCGATGGAAGGCTTAGTTTATGTGGATGGACTACAAATTTATGTCTATTCCAATTTCACATATAGCAACGTGGATTCGCACAACAAGCATGACAATACTTTTGTTTTTACCTCAACTCCTTAAAGTGTTGAGCCAACTTATTTAACTCATTGATCTCATCAACGGTTTCAGAAGCTCGTCTAAATTTGTCAATAATTACCAGTGAAGATTTGAGATATCCATGAAGAGCGAAAATACCTAAAATAAGTCAGTATAAGTTTTATGATAGTCCAGGCCATATGCAAGGAGGGGTACCTTCCCCCTTTCCAAAATTATTGTCCAGCTCGTAAAAAGACGTAACAAAAATGAATATAAAATAAAAAAAGCGCCCCCCACCGTCTCAAATACCGAACTCCTTGAGCACCTTAACATCCAACAAAAAATTCCCAACAAGACACAGCACCAGCAAACTCAAATGGCTCGGTCATATTCAACATTCAACAATACCCAAAAAGATAGAAGGACAACTTCTTACTTCAACACCGTCCAGAATTTCTTTATCTGGCAGAAGATCGTAAGATATACAACCACGAGAAGAAGGCGCATCCATGGGATTAAGAAACGAGGGGCTACATTCAAGAACTAAGGGTTCTTGACCAGAATTGAGTCCAGTCCTGCTTTCCGTTTGTTAGACCTTTGCTGTCTTGGAGATATTTGAGACTTCCCACAGATAAATATCTACTACAGGGTCATAACCCTTACAGGTAACCCTTTACTGTTACAGCTTTGAGAAAAGAGGGTTGGGTATTCATAACGTCAAGAAAACCGATCCTCCAGCCGGTTCTGGAGACCAAAAATTTTCCAAGCAGAGTTTTGCTTTCTTTCTTGATTTCTTTTTGCTTGCTTTCTCTTTAAATTTAAAGAGTCTTCGATTATGTTAGTGGAACCTCCATGTAACAACGGGTTATCATGAATTATTGCAATCATTAGATGATTTAGAGTTAAATTTACATGTTATAAGTTTATCTAAAACGTTCCTGACTTCAGATCAGTCTCTCTCGTCTTTTTCATTTCCAGGTTATAAACTGATGGTGAAGAATCGAATGTCGTTGAACCGTGGAGGGGTCGGGTTTCTGATTAAGAAATGTCTTAAGTATGAGGTTAGGGAGGACCTGACAATTTGAATAGAAGGTAAGGTAGAAAGTTTTTCAATAAAAGTGGAGTTTAATATAAATACAGAAGAGAGAATAATGAGGACTTTTTTTTTCCCAAGACAGTGATCAGACAAAACTTATTTTAATATTTCGGCCCTAAGGGCCGTCTTCAGCAAAGAAAATACTAAGCAATAACACGCTTAAATAAAATTGCTTGGTTAAAAATCCATTTTTTCAAAATAGCCTAGGCATCATTACCTCTTAACGATAAGCTCAGCCAAGACTCTTTTATTGTAAGTGTGTTATTGTTTATTATTTTCTTTACTGAAGACGGCTCTTAGATATAGAGCTGAAATATTCAAATAGGTTTTGTCTGTTCACTGTCTTGGAAAAAAAAGGCCTCATTATTCTCTCTTTAAAAGAACTTAAGAAAAAGAATTAAAAAAATTAAAGAATTTAATAAGTATGGTGTATAAGCCGCCTAGTGCTCACTGGGAAGAGTTTGTTGAAGGTATGAATTAACGTTTTGGTAAAGTATCTGATAATGTGAGCCAAGTGGTGATGGGGGACTTTAATTATGACCTTATCGATTTAACAGGTCAAAATATTGATTTTTTGAATTTTATGATTTCAAATGATTTATTCCCTTTGGTGATTAGTCCTACCCGCATCACAGCTCAGACTGCAACCCTAATCGACAACATTTTTGTCCGATCGAGAGACCTAAATGAAAGCTGTACAGATGTGATTTCATACCCCGGCTCGGGCGACCTACCAGTATTAGCTGTTATAAATTACCCAGTAGTAAAGATTACCCAAAAAGAAAATTAAGACGCGCATTTTGAAAAAAGAAAATTGAGAAAGTTTGCTGAGGAGACTAGTATTATTGATTGGAGTCCCGTATATTCTGAGAAAAAATTGTCCAACGGAAGCACTGAACCAACTATAATCTGTTCTTGTGCCTATTTACGATAAGACGTGCCCCATAAAGGTCGTTAAATAAAATAAAAAACAACAACCACGTAATCCATGGATTGCCATTGAAATAATTGAGCAACTGAAGGTAAGAAATGCACTTTAAGTAAAATTCCTGGATGAACAAAGTGATGAATCATTTAATTCATTCAAAATACAGCGGGATTTCGTAAACAAGCTGCGTCGCAAAGCCATGACCGAGTATTATAACAGAAAATTTCAAGAAAACAAATGTGATATAAAGGAGACATGGAATGCTATACGTGAATGTATTGGTGGAAATGAAAAGAGCGGAAATGAACAAATCCAACTTGATAGTTGTGATTGATATGATGAAGAAGGAATTGGAAACAAATTCGGTTTTTTTTCTAATATTGGTTTAAAAGTACAAAATGGTGTAAAGGATGAGATGGATCAGGACATCATGAGGATTTCTTTGGGAGGGGGGAGGATTATAAAGGGCTGCAAGTGGATTTTTTTCACAGAGTTTAAACGGTAATATTTCTTGTTTACTCTTTACATACAATGCTTAATATCTAGCTGTTTTATGTGGGTTCAGTCCTAACCCTCTGAATAAAAACTTGAGGGATGCATTTTTTTTTTCATGGATGAAGGTCATTGACAGTAAGAGCCAATGGAGGGGTTAGAAGGCCTGGAGGAAGGGAGATCCAACGGCTCATAGCAACATCCTGTAAGTAAAGACCAACCCTTGGCACTTGGAACGTAAACTCTAAATAAGCTTCGATTATAACATATACAACAACATAATTGATTCTGAATATACTAATATAAAAAGCTATTAGCGCTTGGAAATTTGCATTATTTCAGTAAATGAAAATAAATTCTCCTTAAAGGGATACCATCTTCACAATGTGAAAATTTTCATTTTTCTTATTAAGTTTAAGAATATATATATATATATATATATATATATATATATATATATATACTAGCTGTTGGGGTGGCGCTTCGCGCCACCCCAACACCTAGTTGGTGGGGGCACTTCGCGCCCCCCCAAGCCCCCCCACGCGCGTAAGTCGTTACGCGCCATTGTAGTTGTGTCCCTGTGTCCCACCTGTGAATATATATATATATATATATATATATATATATATATATATATATATATATATATATATATGTTTTTAACTACGTAAAACTTGCAAATATACAACATTCTTCGCTGTCCCATTGTCTGTGCACATAAATAGATTGTCAGGTTTACCGACTCTTGAACATACAACATATAATTGTCCATGGGAAAACAATCCGTATTCAGATCTATACCTCATGATTCTAATGATTGCCCTTAAACTTTGTTGATGGTGATTGCTAATCGACCATTCCCTGGGACGCCGGGGGGCACAGGGGGATATATAAATGACGACGGGGACACAGGGAATGTTCGATTAGCAATCACCATCAACAAAGCTCAAGGGCAATCATTAGAATCATGATGTATAACTAAAAAAACTAAAAAAAGGTAAAAAACTAAAAACTAAAAAAAAAGACCAATTCAAAAACGAATGTATATACAGACCGGGACACCGGGACACAAATGACGACCGGGACACCGGGACGCAAGGAATATAAATGACGCCCGGGACACTCAAAGAGAAATCACAGACTGGGACACAACTACAACGGGGACGCCGGGGGGCACAGGTTGATATACACAAACAATGGGACAGCAAAGAATGTTGTATATTCGCAAGTTTTACGTAGTTAAAAACATATATATATATCTATCTATATTCACATGTGGGACATAGGGACACAACTACAATGGCGCGTAACTAATATGGCGCGTAATGACTTACGCGCTTGGGGGGAATTGGGGGGGGCGCAAAGCGCCCCCACCAACTAGGTGTTGGGGTGGCGCCACCCCAACAGCTAGTACTTATATAAGATTTAATGGTAATTTGTACAAGCAAATCGTGGGAATTCCCATGGGAGGGGGAAATGCCAGCCCATTTATAGCTGACTTGTTTTTAAGTCAACTCGAATATAAATATATGATGGATAAGAATAATACAAATAATTTAAAACATGTTCTGTCAAATAATAAAAGATATTTAGATGATATTTTGGTTTTAAATTGAAAAGAATTCATTGATATTTCTAAAAATATATATCCATCTATAATATATATATATATATATATATATATATATATATATATATATATATATATATATATATATATATATATATATAATATATATATATATATATATATACATATATATATATATATATATATATATATATATATATATATATATATATATATATATATATATATATATACTAGCTGTTGGGGTGGCGCTTCGCGCCACCCCAACACCTAGTTGGTGGGGCGCTTCGCGCCCCCCCAAGCCCCCCCGCGCGCGTAAGTCGTTACGCGCCATTGTAGTTGTGTCCCTGTGTCCCACCTGTGAATAGAGATAGATATAAATATATGTTTTTAACTACGTAAAACATGCGAATATACAACATTCTTCGCTGTCCCATTGTCTGTGCATATAAATAGATTGTCAGGTTTACTGACTCTTGAACATGCAACATATAATTGTCCATGGGAAAAACAATCCGTATTCAGATCTATACCTCATTATTCTAATGATGTGTCCCTGTGTCCCGGTCGTCATTTATATTCCCTGTGTCCCGGTCGTGATTTGTGTCCGGGTGTCCCAGTCTGTAATTTCTCTTTGAGGTTCCCGGTCGTCACTTATATTCCCTCTGTCTCGGTCTAATGACGTCACCGTCAAAGCAAAAATGACGACAACTAATTTCATGACGTCAGTCAACACAGAAACATGACGTCACCTGATCCACAGACAGACAGACAGACAACTTATTTATATATATATAGATATATATATATATATATATATATATATATATATTTAAATATGAATATACAATAAAGCGTGTAGTATGACGCTTTAGAAAATGAAAAAGTCTCCTCATACTGAGAAGATTATAGTTTGATAGTTTGACTTGAATAATTACGCTTAATTCTGAAAACCAAATACGCTAAATGAACTCTTTTTCTCAAAGAATTGCTTGTAAAAGCTAAACTGTGATTTAAAGAGTCAGCTTTGAGAGTAGCCCTCCTCCCAATTAGAGTAGCCCTGGGTATAACGAAAGACGAACAGAAATTCCAAAAACAAATTTTCTCAAATTATAATAAAGAGCGACATTAAAATTTTATACAAACATAAATTATTCCAAAAACCAAGAGGCTACACCATTCTCAATCCCTCACTCTTTACATCAAAGCTTGACTTTTTGTCCTAATTCTTTAAGAACGACTCCACAAACATAAGAAGGCTATAAAACATTATAATACTTAACCATAAACAGTACTTGGTTGAAGAGTGGCCGCTCTCCTGATATTAGGAATTATTTCTGTTCTTTTGATGATTTAATGTCATTTTTTGAGAAAACTACTTTTTTTTGTTTACTAACCCTGAAAAACGTCAGTAACTATAAGTAACTATTAAGAAGAAATACGCACCCAATGAATCAAGTACTTTGGAAGCATCATCGAGGATTTTCTTGGCATCTTTAAAAATAGGGTTGTTGAACGGATTAATAAGCATTTCCTTAACACTTTTCATTAACGCACAAGTCCCGCTGTCATCAAAATACACATGCTCCACTTGAGTATTTGTAGAATGCTGAGCAACTTGGCTTGTGTCGCTAGCGGTGACAACCTTAGCACCAACAAATGTCTCGAATTTTTTCACCTTTTCAGAGAATCGTTTCAGGGAAGCATCGTCGTTAATGACACATGCAGTAAGACCCAGTATCCTCACACTGTTAGGATTATCTAATTGATCACGAAATCTGATGACCTGAAAATTATTAACAAAATTAAAAAAAGAAGTAATTGAGAATCAGCAGTTTTTAGAAATTTTTCGAAAATAAGGCAAATTTTGTCAGGCTCGTAACTTTTGATGGGTAGGACTAAACTTAATGAAACTTATATATTTAAATTCAATATAAAAATCTGATTCTGTTGATGTATCTATTAGTATCCAACATTCCACTTTTTAGAGTAGCAGTTGCTATCGAGCCAGGTGGCTCCTTACTTACAGTTCGTTACCACGAACTGTTTGATAAGGAAACACAAGAAATTTTTGATTGTTTCTCAAGTAGCATCTCATTACCTTGATTTTTTTTGCAAAAAACAAATGTTCTGAATAAGCAGTTCTGAGTAAATTTTTTGGATTACAGATACGCAGATATGCAGGAGGCTTGGGAATTGACTTCTTTGTTTTATTTCTAGCTGTTATCGAAAGGGCACATCAACAATATCTCAAGAACAGCTAAAAGAATTAGGTTTAACTTTGAGGATAGTTGGGAATGTTGAACTGACCAACAGGCATTTTGTGCATACTACTACTACTACTAATACTACGGCTCCTACTAGTACTGGCCCTGCTTTTAAATATCTAGATTTATTCAAATGATAATAGGCTCAATTAAATATCCTTTATTTTATTTTTCTAGAGAGAACCCATCAACCATTGAGGAGAGATTATCAAAATACAGGTTCTCAATCGGCAAAGCAATGGGGCTACGTCAAAAGCCAGACTTTTGATTCCGCCTTGGCTAAGTACGATTACGACAACCTACACCACTGGATTTTGTTTAATAACACCTCCATTATTACCCCCATTAAAGGTATCATGCAAACTTTCAGGAAGGCAGTTGAAATCAAGAAGTATATCCACCAAAAGGTCGCCCTCAATAGAGATACTGGAGAAAATTATCTAAGCCCCATTATAACGAAATTTTTAATTTCGATCGTTTTTATATTTCCACCAAATCATATTTGGCAATCTATCTCTGTTAATTCCATGCCTGGTAGGCGTGGTATCCTTTCAAAATGCTTTAAATAAAATGGAAGTTTGAATTGCCAGTCACTGTGGGTTTATATTATTCAGTTACGTTTTCATCGTTACTTGGAGAGGGTCTTCGTTTGAGTTTACTGTTCTTTTAAGGTTGTTGTTTTTTGTCTTTTTTATTGTCTCGAGGACTCTTTATCTGTACTAACTTTATCCTACACTAAAGACGGTTGAACGGAGGTCTCGACTGAAATATTTGCATAGTTCTATTTTTCTCTTTTTTTCTTCTATTTTACTTTTTATTTTTACTCTTCTATTTTTCTCTGGCTGTTGTTATCCTCCTTTTCACTTCTTTACGATTTTTTTTTCGTTTTGTCATGCTTTTTTTTCGTTTGTGGTCTCAGAAATTATTTATGATAAGCTTACGAGGAGCACATGACCAAGTACTTGTTAATTAAACGTAATTAGGTACTTGTTAATCAAACGAAACTCGCTCAAGAATTGAGCTTAGGTTATATCTCAGAAAACCCACATCATAGCAGAAAAGATAGGTGACGGATGATAGAATGTATTAGACTTGCATAATTTGGGCTGCATATTTGAACATTAGGGGTGGTGGGGGTTGGTTAAACTACCCCCTCCCCCTAACAGGCAAATTTATAGGCAAAATTATATTATTATACAAACTAAAGACTATATGAAGGTTTTATTTCATTTGAATTAACCTAACTTCACTTCTTGGGTGTCTTTAGGTTAGTTAACACGTACACAAATTTGTTCTTAATTATTTTGATTGGTCAAAAAACACACTAATCTAATTAATCAACAAAAATTGGGTAAAGTGAGTTCATCCGAATTCTCTTCGTTTCTGTCTAAATTCAGGTACACAATCGGAAAGGCAATTTAATGATAGGGTCAGTTTTCAGTTATTGATCTTCATTTTAAAGCACTATAAACACCACCACTTCTTTCTTAGTAATTTAATCTAAAAAATGTTGATTTATTTACAGCAGAACCTTTTAATTAACAATTGAAATAATATTTTGACAATATTAATATTTGACAACTGACAAAATAAAATAAAAAATTTCTGTTACAGCAGAACCTTTCACCGAGATATTTCTAGAATAGCTCGAAGTTCTTTCCGCCACGACCTTTTGTATGGCTAGGGGCTGCTTATCGGAGAATTTTCAAAAATAAGAGTGCAAAAAATTCTAGAACGGCTGGTGTTTTCCTCCTAGATTCTGTCCTGGTCCAGTCCTTCTAAAGTTCTTACACCGGAAGAGGGATCAGAAATGTACTTCCATGTGTGAGGGCAGGTATATTTGTTCAAGAGTTATTGTGGAAAATCCAGATCCACTATATTTCGATCCAAAAGTTATTCATTAAGGTTATTTTTTATATGTTAAGGTATTCGTAAAGAATATTCATAAACCTATTCGTGATCTATGGTCATCTATCGCTAATTTTGTAACCACATTTACAACCAAAGTTGCTCAATTAAAAAACTTGACAACTTTATAAAACTAAAAAGCTCATTTCAAATATTCATTTACTATACTATTAGCAACCGAGGTTTTTTTTATGTTTAATGTCTTTAAGGACCAAACATTTTCAGTTCTTTCTATATCATTTCCTACAAGTTTGTCGCAGCTCAAGACGTTCTAAAAATTTTGCAAATCTCCCTTTAACACTTTCTGGTCAATAATTGAAGACACGGAACTAATATTAACTAAAACAAGCTTAGACTGATTATTCTCTCTCAATTTCTTAACATTTATGTGTACAATATCTTGCTATTATTCAGTCTAACTGTATCTTTCAGAATAGTTCTATCCTCCATTTCAGAACCTTGGTAGACCCCCATTTCACATCTATTTAAATCGTTCTTTGTCCCTTTAATACTAACAATACTTTCTTCTTACTTTTGTAAGATATGTCACTTACAAACTTCTTGTCTAAACCATTTCGCTCTTTTACCATGCTTAAGGCGTGTTTGCTAACCTTTCTTGGTTCTGCCTTTCCTTCTACGACATGTTCTATAATTTCGTAAACTACTTCTGTAAAATGATTCCAACCATCTTCCATACTGTCAAATTCTAAACTCTCCAGTTTCATATCCAAATGTTCTTCAACATTTCATCTTAAGTTCTCATCCCGGAGTCTCTTAACGTAATAGTTGCCCAGCACACATCTCGGATTTAAGCTTTTAATCGACTCTTGTCATTAATAGATAGCGACATTCACTTTTAACATAAATAATGATATTCTATTTTGGCCTAGTGTCTTTGATCAATTCATCGCTGAAAAATAATACAATCTATAAGATAAGGCATCTTACCATCTTGTGACTACCATGTTAGCCTAACGACCTCTCCAAAGATTATGGACAATTTACAAGAGCTGAAACTGGCACTAATGTTCGCAAAAAAAAAAAAAAAAAAAAAAAAAAAAAAAAAAAAAAAAAAAAAAAAAAAAAAAAAAAACGCTGTATCAGCATTCTTTTGTTCCCGTTTTCACGGGTCTGTCTATCAGTATAAAGTAATCTTAGTTATTTGTGCAATTTTTGTATACCTTGTAAACAGCTTAGTTTTACTGCTACTATGTCTACGTCTCTATGCTAGATGGCAATGAGGTTTTTTGTCAGCAATAGCAACAGCTCCCACTCGTGTAAGTTACCCATACTATTTGGACCACTCTTTGACCAAACATCGGATTGTTTGTAAATACATTATTGTAAGTTTACCTACAATATTGTGCTAGTTTATTGTCGTTGTTATTTTCTTTCCCAAATCAAATGCAGCTAGGATATCATCTATCCCTATTTTTGTCAACCTTGGAATTATAGGCCTGGCAATTAGATCTTGTCTAAAGTTCATTGTATCGTTGTTCATAGTATCAATTTGCAATGTACACAAAAATTAGCAAATTTACCGAATTTCACCGGAACCTCTAAATTGTACCATAAACAGTACAGTTATATAGCGTTGGCAACGCTGGTGAATTAAAAGCATTATAAGAGTCTCTACTTTCTCTCATTCGGTTCTACAGAGGCACAATGACTAATACTGTAATAACATATACTATAATTATATATAACATATATAACATATAATAACATCATTATATTAACATATAATAACAATGACTAACGTTTTTTTTTTGCCATAAAGTGAGCAACTGTATTTCTATTACAAATACCTTCCCAACAGAAGTAAACCTAACGAGCTTCCTTTTTCATCACGGCCCTGTTCCCCACCATTCAATCCATCCTTCGAACCATTCTCCCAAGCAATTCAATATCAGGGATCTATGCTTCCTAACTGTAGGGGATGAGCTTCTAGATCTCCAAGCAACTCTAGTTCAAAGCATTTAAGTTTTTCAGTCAATTGAAAGTAAATTATTTTATTTCACCGTCATGACGTCCTATGTTGCAATTTCATCAGTCACTTAACCACTAAAAACTATTGTGGCCTCAAGAAAAGCAATGGTTCCCACCAATACACGTCAAGTACTAATATCTTCTTTACATTTTATACGAAACGCTTAAGACAGCTTAAAACAGGCTAGAAAAAAGTTATAGGACCCCTAGTTGATCTGAGGCATGTGCATATTCTTTTATCAACATAAGTCGTGCACAAGTAGTTTGACTCCCTAATAATTCAAAATGTTCTGCAACGTAAAATGTGCCGAATATTCCCGATGGCTTGCGATCGGATATCGCTATATCTGCATCTGGAAATCGCTATATCGCTATCTGCAAATCGCATTTGTTCCCGGGCATTGAGTGATATTAAAGAGAAGCTTAAACTGGAGTACGCGAAAATTTTCCCCAACAGGGGAAGATATAACAGAGAAGCACTGGCTAAATTGTACTCAAGTTTTTGTGATCATGCGGTTTTGTTTCAGCTGGCCTTCATATCATTTTTCGACCAGGAAATACCAGCGATATTAGAATTATGTATTTCAGATATTGTAACAGAACCTTGCAGATACAGTAACAGAAAGATTATGCGGATTTTTGGTACTCTAGATATTGTAAGTTGTTTTGTCAGACAAAGTAACCGTCTTCAAGAGAATATTTAAGCCACCTATGGTGTTAACCACCCTCTTATCCGGGTAGCCATAGCACATTGAGTGTAATTTTTATTTATTTGTGTTGATGTTAAATGTATTTGTGTAACTCCACTTCATTTCCTGTATAGTGGGTTATAAATAAATTATTATTATTACTATCATACCTGCAAATATAATATTACAATGCGGAGGCATACCATAATAGATATAATTTTTTCCTTGATGCACAAGATCCACGTCCATCCTTAGCGGATATCTCCTGAGCGGATAACCAAAATGTTCGAAATCCTAGAAACTAAATATCAGAATTCAACTGATCAAGATCGTTAGTCATCCTATTTAATTGAAAAATGGATTTTGTATTCCTACAATAGTCTGGGTATTGTAGGAATCTACCCTGGGTAGTTCTAGTTCTGTCCAACCTGTTGATCACCTCATTTATTTATGTAAACTCAAGGGTTCGTCAATCCGCCATACAATTCCTCCTCGACCAACTTAAACGTCTTACGTTTCTGTTGTATTGTGCAAACCACAATTCACCCGTCCATTTTTAGCAATTCTTTACAACGCTGTCGCTCTCCATCACCGACTATGTACTATTTCCTTTGGGATTATTTTCACTAAAACTGGCCTGAAGAGAAGCAGAGGAATATATTTTCGATCGCGAAACTTTGCTTTATTTGCTTCCGTAGTACACAATAGACGAGTTACTACTAAATTCTGAACAACCTAACAATGTCGCCGTCACTAGATTGATAGCGAAGCATTATAGAAAAACCAATTTACTCAAACGGTTCCATCTGATCATTCAGTAATTTTATTTGTATTTTTTGTCTTTTAAACTTAAAAAAAAATTTGAGCTAAAGAATCAGAGAGCACCTGTTTTAATCTCTTTCGCAAAAAGCTTTAATTTAATTTTAATTTAATTTTTAATTTATTTTTAATTTTAATTTATTTCCTTTTATTCAGCAAACCCTTTTGCATATTTACATCTGCAAGTTATTCGATTCTATCGACAAATTAAATTGTGTTTTTTTTATACATATATAAATTTTCTCATATACAAACATTGCTCGTTTAATAAGATAGATAGTTAAATTACGTAACATGAACTATGACATAAGAAGAGCAAAATATACGTAACCTGGGATACTGGACTATCCTTCACAGCTGAATGACACTCGTCAATGATCAGCAGGCTCACCGAGTTGAAGTTAAAAAAACTGTGAGCTAATATATCAAAGAAAACCTGGTGGGTCATTACAAGCAAATGATTTTCTTCAAATTCTGTGTCCCATTTGTATTTAGACCAGTTATCAACATTATCTTCACTGGTATATCCAGACACTTTGAATGGTGTTTGATTATGCATAAATTCACGTTGTTGATGGACAAGGATTCGCGTAGGGGCTAAGAAAATGATGCGTTTGTAGCCCTCACTCAGTGGCCTAGAAAATCACGAAAAAGTAAAATATAAAGGATACTAACAATACTAAAAATATTTTTGGGAAAGTAATCGGACGTTATTGTTCAGAGGAACCTGAAATATGTCTAGATTGTAGCACGTCTAAACAATAATTCAATGTCTCAATAAAAACAAAAAATATATATGGTGTTTTGAGAATTAAAAAAAAACACCAAGTGTGGTTTAATTATTTGCACGTAAAGATTGGTGTTGGAGAACTGTTGAAACTAGCTCTTCAATTTTCCGTTGTCTAAGACGATGTCTAAACAAAGACAAAAAATATATATGGTGTTTGGAGAATTAATAACACCACTTGACTCCTCAACTCCTCCTCATTCCGTTGCAATGAGCAGCATTTCTGTGAAATGAGGAGCAAGAGCTATGCCGTCTTTGATGAAAATTATTATTTGAAATCTTCTATGAGGTTTACGTAGTGTTTAGTGTAGAATTGACGTCCTGCAGGAATTTTAAATTCAAAAGGAGTTTGAGGCAGTCCTTCTGCAACTAATAGCACTGGAAAAAAAGTGAAGTAAACTACAATTCTTCTATAGTGAGGAGGCAGTGCAATCGTCTACCTATATTTTTCCGTCCAGCCGCTAGTTTTTGAATAACGCCTTTTTTTGCTTTTTCATTAAGAAATAACATTTTTATGGCATTTTCATTGAAACAAGATTGAAAAAAAACCAAAGACTGTGAAAAACATATTTTGCTATCCCCCTACACGCATAATCGTACACTGGTGCCACTGGTAGTTTGATGCCAAATCAAAGGTACCGGTCTAGCGTTGCCTGTAGTAAACACCCATAAGCATTCAAGGCATTGATGGATCTGGGTGATCATAGAAACTTTTAAGGGGTTCACTTCATTAGAAATTTCCAGTTTCCAGTTTCCAATTTAATGGTTAAAAGTGATTGTAGGGTGCCCTTATTTTACTTCCCGATCCTCCACAAACTCCAAAGGCATTCGATCAAAGTTTTCATATATTTCTATCTCTTTCTATTCAAAAAGGTGGAAAGAATAAAAAAATACGCCTCCAGGCCCCAACAAGACCTGGAGTAAGGGCCGGAGATAATGCAAATTGGCAATTGTAAAAAATGTGCCTGCAATACCTAACAAAGAGCTAGCACATTAAGTTGAAACTTTCAGGGAATGTTGAACTAAATTAAAAACCACTGTGCGTCATCCAGATCGTCAAAATCACGTCAGAGATCTCAAAACGGCCAGGGGTATTAAATTACCACTTTCAGAAGATCAAATTAAATAAATTAAATTTATTTCAAATTAAATAAAACTACATTGCATGCATCCAGTTTTTTCAAAAATAAGTATCGGCATTATCAGGAAACAACTACAGGTATTAAGCTAAAACTGGGATAGAGTATTAAAAAGGGATCTGAACTAAATCAAAAGGTCTTTATGTGCATCTGGATTGTCAAAAAGGCGTATCTACAATACCTCAGGAACGGCAAAAGGTATTAAGGTGAAATTTTCAGGGAATGCCCAATATAGTAATTATTACCATGCGATAAGGCTAAAAAGCATTAGGTTTTCTGTCTTGTAAATGAAATTTCTTTAACTTTTTATAGTAAAGCAACAACAACAAAAAAAACAACAAAAAAAACAGGCCACTATTGGTTGTTTGACTGATTAAAGTCCATTTATTTTAAAAATATTATTAGGCTCTAGATTAACTGTAATTCAAATAAGGCGGAGATGAACTTAAATTAAACCTACCCACAGGGGCTGTGGGGGATCATGTTATCTACATAGGTACAGTTTTGGGAATCCTCAACTTTGCTCAACATAATGGTTATCTCAAAATTTTTATCAAACGATTTCGGGGAAAAGAGACGTGGGAGTCTCTTTGCCCTCCAATCTTTTTGGTCACTTGAGAACAACGCTACAAATTTAATTTCCGTTCAAAAGAGCCCTCTCCCGATGTTCTATTGGTTGTTTGACTGATGGAAGCCTAGAAAAACTGAAAGTCCGTTTATTTAAGAATTTTATCAGGCCCTAGATTAATTATAAATCAAATAAGGTCGAGATAAATACATAGCGTTGGATATATGACGCAAATCATTTTGTTTGCCAATTTAGCAGAAGCACGTTGACTCTTTCCAAAGATCACTTCCTTTAGAACTATTTACATAAACAATTTCAAATCTGTTCGGGATTGATTATGAGGATGTCATTATTTGGAGCATTTAAGGTTTTGACTTATCTTTTAACTAAACTTTCATAAATGAGATTCAGTCTACATTCTCCTTTACCTCTATTTATACTAATTTCTCTCTATATATTTTTTATAATTTTTATTAGTTCTTCAAGACTTTTTTCAGCCCAGCATAATTACCATTTATTTTTTAGTCAGATAGCACCTTAGGAGGCGAAAAAAAACAAACTAATGTTCTGCCATTACCAGCCATTATGGTACTTTCAGGCTATTTCTTAGTCTAAAAATAATAGAAAAGAATTACAGCTCTTATCTTTGTGGGAGTGATAAAAATATTGTGAATTCGAATTCTTGAGTTTGAAAATTAATTCAAATTTAGAATCCCAAAGAATCTGTATCGTCGACCTCACCCCCAAGAGTTGGCAGGGTATCCCGAAACAGAGAAGAGGATTCCAGCTTTGATTTATGTAAAAGTAAAATCAAAACTTAGAAGTGCAGAAACTGTCCATTTTATTGTTTTATGTTTTAAAGGAGTAAACAAAATAATGCAGGGAATGTTTAAGCATTATATAAAGAATAAAAAATTATAATTAGTACATAAAATACATCATACAAGGCATAATAAGACACAAGGCGTAATAAGATATGATTAATAGGCTGTAACGAGACGCAAATATAAAAAAAATAAAAAGAATAAAGTCGTAAACCTACTGAAAAATAACAACATAAATGAAAAAATATAAAAATAACAAAATTTCGGTAAAAATAAGCAAGATTCTTACGGAAGTTGAATTTCACCTTTTTTCAGCTGGATTTCATGTTTAACTGTATAGTCTTTCTTAGTGCGGCACTAAGAAAATGCACCGCATGTAGAAGATGTGTTTTGGTTTGGGTATGTAAAAAAAAAAAATAAAAAATCAGAAAAATCGTTCGATAAAAAAGTGTCTTGAACGTGGAAGAGTGGAAGAACGTTTGCTTCACTTCTGTTTTGGGTTAAGTTAATAATTTGTTTCCTTAGCAAGCAAGATTATTTAAGGCAGATAAAAATCTTTCTATGTATGCACTGGAAGAAATGCACTACCATCAATTCATTTTAAGAAATCACTGCCGCAATCTAGCTAACGCTAATTTGAGCCATTGAGATTTTTCATAGGATTTTCTAAGCTCTGTTTTCAGGCCACCGATATCCAACACAGAGTATGACACGGGTTATGCAGATTACAGCTTTGAGTATTGTTTTCAACATGGGTTTGAGTCTTCTCTGAACCCTTGTTCAGCCATGCTATATGGGCGCGTTACAATTTAGAAAAAGAATCGTGTCCAACACGGACATTCCGAAAACACTTTTTGTAAAACCCGCTGAAAACATGCTTCAAACCCGGTGACTGAAAACACAAGTCTAATTGACTGAAATATTCTATAAAAAAACATCATTGGTTCAAATTAGCTTTAGTTAAACTTCAGTATAGTAAAAACTCATGAATGGGCCTTTTCAATTCTACAGTCAAAATTCACATAGCAGCGTTGGGTCAGAAAGTTGTTTTTTCTTGAAGATATGTGCCATCTTCTGTCAGATCTTATATTAGGTCGGTTAATCGAGTGCAATTTTAGGCCTAAAAAACTCCAGAAATGTATTTTCTCCATAGTGAAAACTAAATCATAAGCCCTGGGTATGGGCCTAAACGCATACGTGGTAGGTTTGTTTTCTCATTACTTTTTTGTTGAAAAATATAACCTATAAGATCAAATAAACTTAATAAATCTTACCCAAGAACTTCATTTGCTCTCTCTCTCGCAACCATGGCAGCAATGAATGTTTTCCCCGCCCCTGTGCCTAATGCTACTATCAAATTTTGACTTCTGCATAGCTCGGCAAGTTCAATCTATATTCATAAAGATAAAATTAGATCTAGAAAGAATTAGTCGACAAATAAGGAAACAGAAATATTTATTTTTCTAATACCCTATGCCACCTCCTTTTTAAAGTAATTCTTAGCCCCTTAGCTTAGGCCGAGATGTAAAAGCTCAGTTTATGGTCAAAGAAGAAAAACCATTTCTGTAATGTTGGTCAAAGAAGAAAAACCATTTCTGTAATTAAAGCAATTGGCAAAAATCTAAAAAAAAAAAAAAAATCAGTTTCTCAAGTAAAAACTAAATATTTAAAACACAAAATGGGGTAAAAACCACAACAGAAGCATCAATGTTTAGACTCTCTATGTTCTGTTATTATACATCAAGTGTTTCGTAAGAAAAAAACAAAAAAAAAAACAAAAGAAAAACGGGCAAATTCTCAGTTTTTAAGTCCTGTTGCCTTTAATTTCCTTTATTTTCAGATCAATCGCCTGTTTTTACATTTAAACAACAGGGAATTTACCTAAGAGAGTGCAATTTGTTTAGACTTTAAAAATATTTCTGCTAGCTAGGGAGGGATGAGATACCTCAAAGAGCGCCTAGCGCCAAAAATACCAGGTATCAGTCAGCTTGTGTTCAAAATTTCAAGTCAATCCGTCAAAATCAAACAGATCGTGGTAACGAACTGTAGTAAGGAGCGACCCGGCTCAATAGTAAACAAAACTCTAAAAAACGGAATTTTGATGCTAAAAGATACATCAAAAGAATCGAATTTTCATGCTGATTTTAAATATATAAGTTCCATCAAATTTATTCTTTGTCATCAAAAGTTAAGAGCCTGAGAAAATTTGCCTTATTTTGGAAAATAGGGTGAAACACCCTCAAAAAGTAATTAAATCTTAACGAAAATCACACCATCGCATTCAGCATATCAGAGAACCATGTAGCAAAAATTTCGAGCTCCTATCTACAAAAATGTTGACTTTCGTATTTTTTTGCCAGAAGACAGATCACGGGTGCGTGTTTATTTGTTTGTTTTTTTGTTGTTTTTTTCCCCCAGGGGTCATCGTATCGACCAAGTGGTCCTAGAATGTCGCAAGAGGGCTGATTCTAACGGAAATGAAAAGTTCTAGTGCCCTTTTAAGTGACCGAAAAAATTGGAGGGCATCTAGGCCCCCTCCCACGCTCATTTTTTCCCAAAGTCAACGGATCAAAATTTCCGCATAGTCGAAAACCATAATAACTATGTCTTTGGGGATGACTTACTCCCCCAAAGTCCCTGGGGGAGGGGCTGCAAGTTACAAACTTTGACCAGTGTTTACATACAGTAATGGCTATTGGGAAGTGTACAGACGTTTTCAGGGGGATTGTTGGTCATGTCAATTTGTCGGTCATATGTCAATCCTAAAACTCAGTCACCCACCTGAGTATTTGGTTCTTTTTTATTATCCTTTATAAAATATATAACTTTATATATATATATATATATATATATATATATATATATATATATATATATATATATATATATATATATATATATATAACAAGAATTCAAAATACTACGCTGCATGAAAGATCGGTTTCCCAATCCTAAAGGATAAAAGGTAAAGGATACGGCACTAGACCCTAAAGGTCCAAACCGGCGGTGCTAATTTTTGTTTCAAGACCCTTAAGCTAGAAAGTGCTGTAGGTGTTGAGGGCCAGCCATCCTGAGCTTTCACATACATTTCCTGCTTACTTTCCCCAGATTTCTCCAGGTACTCATTTAGAGCTGGGTCACCTTTGGCTGAGCTTACCGAGTCATATAACACCCGAATTTTACCAAAACCCGGGCAAATCGATCTCCTTTTGAGAGAAATTAATGGATACAAACGGGATGTAGATGACCTGGCAGAGACGCAACCTCCGGAAACGGACAGGGTGTTGGTTTCATTATCTCTCCAGCCACCAAAATGCCACTGATCAACTTCACTCCTGAATCGGAAAGATTTGCGACCATCCGTCAAAAATAACCCCTTAATAATCTCTCAGTCGTCCAAATATGTCCTCGGAACTCTCCCCGAAGTGAAAAAGACGGTGATCATTTATATTCCAAATACAGAGTGTAACAGATCAGATACCCCAAAACGATACACTAATTGTCATGGGGAATTTCAACACAATGGAGGGCAATAGTTAATCCGGCCGGAGAAATGTCATGGGACCATACAGATATTGGCGTCTTAATACAAGGGGAGAACGGCTAATTGACTTCTTCAGAAAGAATGAACAATTTATCATCAACACCGTTTTCTAACACAGACACCGATGAAAGGTTACATGGACATCACCCGGTGGAATGACTGAAAACATGAGTGACTATATTCTAGTATCAAGACGATGGAAGTTTTCAGTAACAGACACTGTTTCACTACCTGGAGGACACTGACTAGGATCACACGCTGCTGATGTCTAAATTCAAGCTAAAATTAAAATTTGTCAAGACGACAAAGACTCCCACGCTCCGAACAGAGCTTCTCTGCAACCCTACCAAAAAAGACGCTTATACCACTAGCCTCTCTACAAAAATGCGGGACATGATGAGTGTATCCACACCCCTCGCAACTCCTGAACAGATTGACCACTTAGCCGAACATACTAACCCCGCAATAATAGAGACTGCAAATGACATACTTGGTAGAAAGACTAAAGATGAAAAATCTAGAATCATTGAAGACATAATACAAGTATGTGACCAGAAACGCCTATATAGCAACAAAGCTGACCGAAGTAGCTGATACACCTAAGAACATCTCAAAAGAAAAGTCGAACGAGAAGTTTGAAAGGCACTCCGGAACCAAATTGCTGAGAAGGACAAGGAGAGTGAAACCCAGTTCAAGAAAGGCAATGGTCACGAATTCTTCAATACAGTCAGAGAGTTATCAACCAAGAGTTATCTACAAGTCAATAATCTTGGACAAACAGGAGAACGATATCAATGATGCGAAAAAAAGCTGACCCAATGGAAAGTATATTTTGAGGAGGAATTATACCCACAGGTAGTGACGGAACCAAACCTCCTAAACTACTTACCGATCATAAAGCGTGACACCTCGCCACCTCCAATAAGATCAAACACCAATGCGTCCATAAAATCCCTGAAAAGTCCTGGACGAGACGGCGTCTCTGCGGAACCAACAAATGTCGAATCGGAAGATGCTGTTGACCTATACTATAGTATTACGACAACCACTTGGGCCGCTGGATATGTCCCAAGACAGTAGTGTAAGGCCGTAATAGTCTCAATTCACAAAAATAACAAGAAGAAAGAGTGCGAAAACTACCAGCCTATCAGCCTGATAAACCAGCAAGCCAGAATCGTGAAAAAAATCGTGACTGCCGAGAAGGGAAAGGAGAGTGAAACGCAGTTCAAGAAAGGCAATAGTCACGAATTCTTCAAAAGAGTCAGAGAGTTATCCACTAGGAGATATCCTAAAAGTCCATAATCTTGGACAAACAGGGGAACGATATCAATGACGCGAAAAAAAGCTGGCCCGATGGAAAGGATATTTTGAGAAGGAATTAAACCCACAAGTAGTGACGGACCCAAACGTCCTAACCTACTTCCTGATCACAAAGCATGACACCCCACCACCTCCAATAAGATCCAACACCAAAGCATCCATACAATCCCTGGAGTACCATAAAGTTCCGGAACGAGACGGTGGTTCTGAGGAACTAATAAATATCGAATCGGAAGATATTGTTTACCTGTACTATAGGATTATGACAGCCACTTGGGCCACTGGATATGTCCCACAGTGGTGTAAGGCCGTAATAGTCCATATTCACAATAATGACCCGAAGAAAGAGTTTGAAAACTACAGGCCTATCAGCCTGATAACCCAGCGAACCAGAAATGCGACTGCTGAGAAGGGCAAGGAGAATGAAACCCAGTTCAAAAAAGGCAATAGTCACGAATTCTTCAAAGCAGTCAGAGAGTTATCCACCAGGAGATATGCTAAAAGTCCATAATCTTGGACAAACAGGGGAACTATATCAATGGCGCGAAAAAAAGATGACCCGATGGAAAGGATATTTTGAGAAGGAATTAAACCCACAAGTAATGACGGAACCAAACGTCCTAACTAATAAATATCGAATCGGAAGATATTGTTTACCTGTACTATAGGATTATGACAGCCACTTGGGCCAATAAATATGTCCCACGACAGTGGTGTAAGGCCGTAATAGTCCCAATTCACAATATTGACCCGAAGAAAGAGTTTGAAAACTACAGGCCTATCAGCCTGATAACCCAGCGAATCAGAATTGTGACTAAAATTGCGACTGCCGAGAAGGTCAAGGAGAATGAAACCCAGTTCAAAAAAGTAATAGTCACGAATTCTTCAAAGCAGTCAGAGAGTTATCCACCAGGAGATATCCTAAAAGTCAATAATCTTGGACAAACAGGGGAACTATATCAATGACGCGAAAAAAAGATGACCCGATGGGAAAGATATTTTGTTAAGGAATTAAACCCACAAGTAGTGACGGAACCAAACGTCCTAAACTACTTCCTGATCACAAAGCGTGACAAACCCACCAGTTCCAATAAGATCCAACACCAAAGCGTCCATAAAATCCCTGGAGTATCATAAAGCTCCGGGACGAGGCGGTGTTTCTGCAGAACTAATAAATGTCGAATCGGAAGATGTTGTTGACTTATACCATAGTATTATGACAGCCACTTGGGCCCCAGGATATGTCCCACGACAGTGGTGTACGGCCGTAATAGTCCCAATCAAAGGAGCGGCCCGGCTTAATAGTAAACGAAACTCTAAAAAACGGAATTTTGATGCTAAAAGATACATCAAAAGAATCAGATTTTCATGCTGATTTTAACTATATAGATTTCATCAAATTTAGTCTTTGTCATCAAAAGTTACGAGCCTGAGAAAATTTGCCTCATTTTCAAAAATAGGGGAAAACACCCCCTAAAAGTCATAGAATCTTAACGAAAATCACACCATCGCATTCAGCGTATCAGAGAACCCCATAGCAAAAATGTCAAGCTCCTATCTACAAAAATGTGGAATTTCGCATTTTTTGCCAGAAGAAAGATCACGGGTGCGTGTTTTTTTTTTCCGAGGGGTCATCGTATCGACCAAGTGGTCCTAGAATGTCGCAAGAGAGCTCATTCTAACGGACATGAAAAGTTCTAGTGCCCTTTTTAAGTGACCAAAAAAATTGGAGGGCACCTAGGCGCCCTCCCATACTCACTTTTTTCCCAAAGTCAACAGATCAAAATTTTGATATAGCCATTTTGTTCCGCATAATCGAAAACCATAATAACTATGTCTTTAGGGATGACTTACCCCCCCCTCCCCACAGTCCCTGGGAGAGAGGGGTGCAAGTTACAAACTTTGACCAGTCTTTACATACAGTAATGGTTATTGGTAAGCGTATAGACGTTTTCAGTTTTTTTTTGGTTTGGGAGTGGGGTTGAGGGAAGGGGGATATGTGGGAGGATCTTTCCATGGAGTAATATGTCATGGGGGAAGAGAAATTCAATGAAAAGGGCGCAGAATTTTCTAGCATTACTATAAAAAAAAAAATGAAAAAATAAACATGAAAAAGTTTTTTTAATTGAAAGTAAGGAGTAGCATTACAACTTAAAATGAACAGAGATTACTACGTATATGAGGGGTTCTAAAAATACTTTAGCATAAAGAGCGAGGTATTTAGGAAAAGATAAATACCTAGCTCTTTATGCTAAAGTATTTTTAGAAATTTAGATTATTTATTCTACGGCCTTTCTGATTCAGGGGTTATTCTTAAAGAATTGGGAAAAAATTTAAGATTTAGTGTAAAGAGCGAGGTGTTAACAAGGGGACAAACCCCCTCATATACATAATAAAAATATAAGAATATAAAAGTTTGTTACGTAAGTTAATTCTTAAGTTACGTATAATTTTTACTAATAAAAACGTTCGTTAAAAATTAAAAGTTCTAGTTGCCTTTTTAAGTAACCGAAAAATTGGAGCACAACTAGGCCTCCTTCCCCACCCCTTATTTCTCAAAATCGTCTGATCAAAACTAAGAGAAAGCCATTTAGCAAAAAAAAAATAATTAATATGCAAATTTCATTTTAATAATTTATGTGCGGAGAGCCAAAATCAAACATGCATTAATTCAAAAGCGTGAGAAAGAAAAGAAAAACTAGTTTTTTTTAACTGAAAGTAAGGAGCGACATTGAAACTTAAAACGAACAGAAATTACTCCGTATATGAAATGGGTTGTCCCCTCCGCAATCCCTCGATCTTTAAGCTAAAGTTTGACTCTTTGCCACAATTCTACCTTTTAAAACAATTAAAAACTTTAGCGTAAAGAGCGAGGGATTGCGGAGGGGACAACCCATTTCATATAAAGAAAAATTTCTGTTCGTTTTAAGTTTTAATGTCGCTCCTTACTTTCAATAAAAAAAAACTAGTTTTTCTTTATTCACAATAATGACCCGAAGAGAGAGTTTGAAAACTACCTGCTTTTCAGCCTGATAACCCAGCAAACCAGAATTGTGACTTAAATTATCCTTCGTAGAAAACAAGCAAGGACCACTCATGTTATCGACGAGTATAAAGCTGGGTTTTGACCAGGACGATCTACTATTGACCAAATTTTTACTGTGCGTCTACTGATCGAACGCCACATCGAGTTTAAAAGAGATGTCTGTCAACTATTCATTGATTTTCGAAAGGCATTTGACCTCATATGGAGGAAAGGTCTTCGAAATATTCTAAAATACTACGGTGTCCAAGACGAAACCGTCAAAATCGTTGAGGTTATGTACAACAAGTTCAAAGGCCAAATTCCGACAACAGATCACTTCTATGGTGAGTTCTCGATAACTTCCTGATTCCTCCACAGATACATCTTATCCCAACATCTGTTCAACCTATTCCTGCATGCCATCCTCTCCCTGACACTCACTGGGAATGGGGCAAAAATAGGAAGGATCCTACGCGACAACCTAGCGTACGTTGATGATATCGACCAGCTAGATATGACCCCCCAAGACAGGAAGACCGCATCTCTCAAGCAACAAAGACGTTTGGGATGCATATTAACGCAAAAAAAACTAAAGTCCTGTTTACATCATGCCAGGACCAGGATACCACAAACCCTCCCCCTCTTTAATAATTCATGGTGCGTAAGTGAGAACTGTAGACTGATTTATTTTGGCAGTCTATTAACGGCTGATAATTGTCACACTGCCGACATGAAACGCCGTATATCTGCTATAGTTTCAGAAGACTCACAAATTTATGGTAGTCCAACCACTTTTCGAACCAACTAAAAACTCACCTTTTTAACAGCCTGATCATACACATCGCTCTGAATGGGTGTGAAAGGACAATAAGATTCGAAAACGACCGCACCTTACTCGCAATCGAAATGAAATACCTACGCCGGATAGCGAAGATTAAATATAATGACCGTATCGCAAATAAACAAGTCCATAGAAGATTAAAATCAACAGACACAACTCTAAACGAAGACAGCAACTGCGCTGGTTTGGGCAAGTCAAGGCCTATTCGACTACCCAAGATCTCACTAGAAGCGACTGTTAAAGGGCGTCGACCATGGGGAAGACCTCGTAAGAGGTGGATTAAAAACTTTGATTGGCAACGTATGACCCAACTATCCAGGACTGCACCTAACCGAACAGCACATCGAGCACCAGTCCAATGAAATTTCAAAAGGAGCGGCCCCAAAACGTCCCATGAGGATGGATGGGACTTAAGCAAGTAAGTAAGTAAGCTGTAAAAGAATTTTATTAGACCTCAATTTCTAGGGCTATAAGGAATAAAAACAAATAGAGACAGAAAGAAATCTCAAGATGAAAAAAACAAACGGACACACGGCCAGTAAAAGGAAAAGACAAAACTAAAGCGACGCTGATATTTTACCTCTATGAAACAAGGCATCTTCAGCGCTAAGAAACAAAAATAAAAACTGAAATAACCAAAAATCAAATAAAATCCAAAATCAATAAATAAAAAGAACATTTATCTATATATACAATTATGAGTACTGTGACTGAGCAACACAAAAAATAAATAGAGCTGCTTGAACGAGAACACTAAAGCAACTGAATAACAATCAGCATAAATTAATTGTTCAGTTGTGAAAAAATCCTATTGCTTGCTTGTACTGCTGTAATTCTCGGTGGCCGGCGTTTACCCATCCCCTTCCCCTATCAGAAAATACCCATTCGGTCCAAAGTTTCTGCAACAATGAGTTGGAGGCGTGGATGAGGAAGGGGAGTCCCCCTCCGATATGGAATAAATTCTGCTCATTTTGGGGGTTTAATGTTACTCTTTACTTCCATAGTAACAGCGTAGACGAGAAATATTCCCAGAAATCATAAGGAATTAGATATCATTTTCACATTTTTGATGCGTTTTTAGAGTTTCTTTTGTACCCCCCCCCCAAACAAAAATTCTTTTCACCACCCTGGGGATTATGTATCAATTTCTACCTCCACTCTCCACTTGTCTCTTTCTTAGAACCAATTCTGTATTTATCTGATGGCTGAATGAGAGCTGGGATGGTGGGATATTAAAATGCACCCTTTGAGGTATCTCTCTCCCTCCCTAACTATAAGAAAAGATCAAATAGCCTCATTTGTAGAAGTTTAAGTGCTTTTTTAAGTTTTGTAATTTTTCCATTGCTTACAGATAGTATTTGTTATTGGGAAAGATACGGATAGTTTTTCGTCGGGGAGTTATCTGCAAGAGCGGGATTACCTGGGACTAATGTTAATTACACCCGTTAAAGGGGTATTTTTCTGGGGGGGGGGAGGTAAATGCCTTACCAATAACCCAGAACCAAAGGAAGGGTAAATGCCTGGAACCACAATTCAGCAAAGTCTTGCATTTAATTTAGCCCCCTGAGGATTTCCATAACTATATTACCCTCATTAGCTATTGGTTCACTTTTATGGAGAATGTTATACATCGTGTCAATATTTAAATTACCTGTATCTCTATTGAAATATTAGCAAGAATATATTTTTATTTTGATTGCCTCCCTAGCCCTCAGTTTAGGCTAGGGAGGCAATTGACATAAAAAAGACCATTATTTAAATTTCTGACTGAAGAAAAATGGTAGGTACTTGCCTGATATTTTCTTGGCGTATACATAGTTTCTTTCAAGCTAAATAGAGTTGTTTCAATGAGAACACTAAAGGGACTAATATAAAACTAGTATGAAATTAATTATTCTGTTGTGAAATATTCCTATTAGTTGCTACTGATGCAGCAATTCTAATAGGTCTTGTATTTACTCTAGTCCCCTAGGGATTTTTTAAAACTTTATTACCCTCATTTGCTATTGGTTACCTTTTTAAGGAGAATGTTGTATATCAAGTCAATATTAAAATTACCTGTGTCCCTATTTATTGGAATATTATTTTTGTATTTCAATTACATCCCTAGCCTACTGTCTGGACTAGGTAGTCAACTCAAATAAAAAGGCAATTATTTTAATTTCTGATTGAAGAAAAAGGTATGTACTGGCCTGATATTCTCTGGGTGTGTGCGTAGTTTCTTCCATTTTCTGGTCCATGAAAGACTAACACCTGAAATGATGAAAAGATTAGTGATAATTCCTTAAGGCAAATTAAATAAAAAAAAAACAAATTTTTTGAAATGAAAGTAAGGAGCGACATTAAAACTTAAAACGAACAGAAATTACTCCGTATATGAAAAGGGCTTTTCCTCCTCGACACCCCACTCTTTACGCTAAAGTTTTTATTGTTCTAAAAAGTAGAGTTGCGAGAAAGAATCAAACTTTAGCGCAAGGAGCGGGGTGTCGAGGAGGAAAAGCCCCTTTCATATACGGAGTAATTTCTGTTCGTTTTAAGTTTTAATGTCGCTCCTTACTTTCATTTAAAAAAACTTGTTTTTTTTTATTTAATTTCTGAAAGTTTTGAATTAATGCATGTCTGATTTTGGCTCTCCGTACATAAATTATTAAAATGAAATTTGCATATTAATTCTTTTTTTGGCTAAATGGCTTTCTCTTAGTTTTGATCAGACGATTTTGAGAAATAAGGGGTGGGGACGGAGGCCTAGTTGCCCTCCAATTTTTCGGTTACTTAAAAAGGCAACTAGATCTTTCAACTTTTAACGAACGTTTTTATTAGTAAAAAATACACGTAACTTAAGAATTAACTTACGTAACAAACTTTTATATTCTTATATTTTTGATTATATATATGAGGGGGTTGGTCCCCTCGTTAATACCTCGCTCTTCACACTAAATCTTGTTTTGTCCCAATTCTTTAAGAATGACCCATGAATCAGAAAGGCCGTAGAATAAATAGTTGAAATTACTTAAAACATTTTTAGCATAAAGAGCGAAGTATTTATCTCCTCCTAAATACCTCGCTCTTTATGCTAAAGTATTTTTAGAACCCCTCATATGCGTAATAATCTCTGTTCGTTTTAAGTTTTAATGCCTCTCCTTACTTTCAATTGAAAAAACTTTTTCATGTTTATATTTTCATTGTTTTGTTTTTTAATAGTAATGCTAGAAAATCCTGCGCCCTTTTCATTGAATTTCTCTTCCCCCATGAAATATTCCTCCAAGGAAATATCCTCCCATATAGCCCCCTCCCCTGAACCCCACACCCAAACCAAAAAAATCCCCCTGATAATGTCGGTACACTTCCCAGTAACCATTACTGTATGTAAACATCGGTCAAAGTTTGTAACTTGCAGCCCCTCCCCCAGAGACTGTGGGGGTAAGTCATCCCCAAAGACATAGTTATTATGGTTTTCGACTATGCGGAACAAAATGGCTATCTCAAAATTTTGATCTGTTGACTTTGGGAAAAAAATTAGCGTGGGAGGGGGCCTAGGTGCCCTCCAATTTTTTTGGTCACTTAAAAAGGGCACTAGAACTTTTCATTTCCGTTAGAATGAGCCCTCTTGCAACACTCTAGGACCACTTGGTCGATACGATAACCCCTGGGGAAAAAAACAAACAAACAAATACACACGCACCCGTGATTTGTCTTCTGGCAAAAAATACGACATTCCACATTTTTGTAGATTGGACCTTGAAATTTTTTCTATAGGGTTCTCTGATACGCTGAATGCGATGGTGTGATTTTCGTTAAGATCTTATGACTTTTAGGGGTTGTTACCCCCTATTTCCCAAAACAAGGCAAATTTTCTCAGGCTCGTAACTTTTGAAGACAAAGACCAAATTTGATGGAACTTATATATTTAAAATCAGCATAAAAATTCGATGCTTTTGATATATCTTTTAGCATTGAAATTCCATTTTTTAGAGTTTCGTTTACTATTGAGCGGGTTCGCTCCTTACTATAGTTCGTTACCACGAACTGTTTGAAAAAAAGAACGCGTTGAACTCTATTCTTATATTTTGCATGAAAGAAGCCTTCTAGTTTTTAAGAAATTCAAATCTGTTATGAAACAAAGGAAAGACACATCTTTCTATGAAGAACAACAAATCAAAAGGGGTGGGGGTGTAGCGCATTTGTATTAATCATTGCATAGCAAATATTTTCCAAGGATAAATAGAATCTGATATATAGGCTACTTCAGGTCCATTTGCAAAAATTCATTTTAGGGGGAGTGGGGAAATTTTTTTGACGACACACCACCGAAAAAATTATTGGCAGCGCGCCGTCAATTTATGGGCGTTTTTTCAATTTTCAGAATTTTTTTGGCTACTTTTAAAACGTTTTGAAAACTAAATTGGTAAAAGTTTTTGTCAGAATTCAGTCCAGAATTCCTTTTTAGCTTCGTTACCATGACCGTACCACGGGCAAGATAAGGACGAGATATCAATCGTAACTTCTCACAAAAATTCTTTTAACCCATATGATTAATAGCGAGGCCTTAAACTGTCTGATATTTGAATTAATCCGACAAAATGAGTAATTTAAAATTTGATCAAACAGTTCGTGGTAACAAACTGCAGTAAGGAGCGACCCGGCTCAATAATAACCGAAACTCTAAAAAACGGAATTTTTATAACAATAGCTACATCAAAAGAATCGCATTCTAATGTTGATTTTAAATATATAAGTTTCGTTAAGTTTAGACTTACCCATCAAAAGTTACGAGCCTGAGAGAATTTGCCTTATTTTAGGAAATAGGCGGAAACCCCCGAAAAGTCATAGAATCTGAACAAAATCACACCATCAGATTCAGCGTATCAAAGAGCCCTACAGTAGAAATTTCAGGCTCCTATCAACAAAAATGTGGAATTTTACATTTTTTTGCCACAAGACAGATCACGGATGCGTGTTTATTTGTTTATTTTTTTGTTTGTTTTTTCATCAGGGGTGATCATATTGACCCAGTGGTCCTAGAATGTTGTGAGAGGGCTCATTATAACGGAAATTAAAAGTTCCAGTGCCCTTTTTAAGTGACCAAAAAATTGGAGGGCACCTAGGCCCCCTCCCACACTCATTTCCCCCCAAAGTCACCGGATCAAAATTCTGAAAGAGCCATTTTATTCAACATAGTCGAAGATCCTAATAACTATGTCTTTGGGGACGACTTACTCCCTCACAGATCCCGTGGGAGGGGCTGAACGTTACAAACTTTGACCAGTGTTTACATATAGTAATGGTCATTGGGAAGTGTACAGACGCTTTCAGAGGGATTTTTTGGTTGGGGGGAGGGTTTGAGGGGAGGGGGTTAAGTGGGGGGGGGGGAACTTTCTATGGAGCAATTTGTCATGGGGGAAGAAAATTTCCATGAAGGGGGTGCAGGATTTTTTGGCGCTTTTTAAAAGAACATTTAAAAAATAAATATGAAAAAGTTTTTTTCAACTGAAAGTAAGGATCAGCATTAAAACTTAAAACGAACAGAAACTATTACGCATATGAGGGGTTCATCTCTTCCTAATACCTCACTCTTTGCACTAAAGTAATTTTATTAATTTCAACTATTTATTCTAAAGCCTTTGTGATTCACGGGTCATTCTTAAGGAATTGGGACAAAATTTAAGCTTTAGTGTAAAGAGCGAGGTACTGCCGAGGGGGTGAATTCCCTCATATAAGTAATAAAAACATACGAATATAGAAGTTCGTTACGTAAATTAATTTGTAAGTTACGTATATTCTTACTAATAAAAACGTTCGTAAAAAATTAAAAGTTCTAGTTGCCTTTTTGAATAATAAAAAAATTGGAGGGTAGGCCTACTCCGCCGCTCCTTTTTTCTCAAAGTCGTCCATTCAAAACTATGAGAAAGCCATTTAGCCATAAAAATAAATTAATATGCAAATTTCATTTTAATTATTCATGTGCGGAGAGCCAAAATCAAAACATGCATTAATTCAAAAGCGTTCCGAAATTAAATATAAAAAAACAAGTTTTTTTAACTGAAAGTAAGCAGCAATATTAAAACTTAAAAGTAAGTAAAAGTAAAAGTTTTTTACTGTTTTAAAATGTAGAGTTAAGAGAAAGAGTCAAACTTTAGCGTAAAGAGCGGAAAGTTGAGGAGGGAACAGCCCCTTTCATATACGGAGTAAGATCTGTTCGTTTCAAGTTTTGATATTGCTCCTTACTTTCAGTTAAAAAAACTTGTTTTTTTTTAATTTAATTTTTAAATTAAGCTCTTAAGCTTGAATTTAACAAATGTACTTGCACCATAGGTCTATGGCTAATTTATGAAACCTCGATGGAATCTGAAGATTATATCTTACTTCATGTTAGAATTTCCTTGTCTTGCAACCTGGATTGCACTTCACTGACTACCCTATCCCTCAACACCTCACTATCTACGCTACAGAAGTTATTATTTCTCATTGGTTCAAGGTTAAATCGTCTCACTTAAAAGTGATATAATAAAAGATTAAATTTAAACGTTTCAACCAACTCCTTTGAAAATGAAAGAGCTTATTCATTCTCTTTCCCATCTCAGCAATTATGCTACTGCGCTTTTGGACGTACTTGAACATGGTGGGTAAGCATATCAAACGATCAAAGTTTTACTTCAGCGTATAGGATTCAATATGTGATTTTTTTTTGATTTTTTTTTATATAGCCAATTTTTATAAAACAGCATGTCGTTCTTTAAGAACAGTTCGTTCCCAGGTGTTAGAAAAAAAAGAGGCAACATTTTGTAAAGAAAAGCTTTTATATAAAAAGAAGCAACATCTTGTAAAGAAAAGCATTATATATTATTAAATTTTTAATTCTGGCTTTAAATTTCAGAGTTTGATTTGAATTAAGTTTTAAATTCCTTATTTTGTCAATTCTCAGGCAGTTTAAGGAGCCAGAATAACAAAATTCAAACCCTCATTTATAAATAAACTTCACACTTTCCTTTAAAGCCTCGACAAGCTTGTAATTATTATGTATAAAAATAAGCTTGATTACATGGTGTGGGGCCAACCTAGAACTTAGCAGTAAAGGGCACAGAGCTTAGGAGCAACAATCAGTCCGGCACCCCTTAAAATCCTTTCTGCTGCGGTACTTGTTGCCGCCAACGACAAAACTTTTTTTGTCGAAGCTGCAATCCATGGCAATAGAATAAAATATCTTTTCCAGAAGCCAATGGCTGTATTGATTGCGCCAACTAGGGTAGGATCTTTTGGTCTCTTGGCATGGGCTGAAAAGCCCGATATAAATCTGCTTGACGCCAAATTATATCATCATTTTCATCATGTTCTGCATTGTCGTTCTGACACATTATTAAATAAAAAAAATTATTAAATTATTAATAAAATTATTAAATAAAAAGTTTTTTTTTAACTGAAAGTAAGGAACGACATTAAAACTTGTAACGAACAGAAATTATTCCGTATATGAAAGGGGCTGTCCCCTCCTCAACGCCCCACTCGTTACGCTAAAGTTTTTTTTTTTATTGTCTTAAAATGTAGATTTGTGAGAAAGAATCACTTACACAACTCTGCTCCAATTTGTTTGGTTATTTAAAAGTTTAAAATTTCTGGCGGCTGCGTTGGCGCGCTAAAGCCTTTTCGGCAGCGGTGCGCATTAGAATTTTCGGCGGCACGCCACCCGTTTTCGGCGCAGCTTCGGGGACTAGCTCTAACTAAAAACACTGCGTCAACCCAATATTATTCAAATTATTCATTAAGTAAACAAACTCAAATTCACTTAATACTAGAAAAGTTCATTATCTTATTTATTTTTAAGAACCATTTGGTTAGTCAAAATAAACAAAAGATCCGATGTTAGAAATGCGATAAGAATTTCTTAATCCTCTAAAATATGACATCATCTGCAAAAAAAGAATAAAAATGAGATCACTTGCCCATATGGAAATCTTAAACAAATACTGTTTTTAAACCAACGAAAAAAGATGACTAACTTCTTGAATATTTGGCTCTACAAAGCCGGTTTTAGGGGGGGGGGTGGCAGAGGGACCTCTTGACCCGGGCGCAGAAATAAAAAAAAATATAATCTAACGGTTATTATCATGTTGTAATTTTCAAATTTTTATTTTTACTCAAATAAACTGAAGGCGAAGTTGGCAGTGTGTATAAAGGATATGATTATATCCTTTATATAATTAATATAATATATCCTTTATATAAAGGATATGATTATATCCTTTATATCCTTTATTATATCCATGTGTGTATAAGGATATGAAAGGATAAGGATATTATATGCGAAATTTTTCCCATATCTTCATCACCATTCTTTGAAAATAAATGAAATAGACTGATTTTAACTACTTTTTTTTATTCTGACCTTTTGGTGTTTAATAGGATGTCGTCTTGTAATAAGAAAGAAAGCAGAACTTCTGGAAGAAAATAATGTTGTTAATGTACACGATTTTGTTAAAATTGGCCTGAATTTTCTTAGTCATAGGAAGGAAGAGAGGGGGGATAATGACAATTTTGACCCAAACGCAAGAGAGGTCAAAATCGCCACTGCCTCTAAGCAAATCATTTGGGCTTCAAACATTGTATTTTGTGCTGTTATGAGACTCACCCTTCTATTAAAAATAAAATGGACCAGTACAATTACTTTATTTTACAAAAAAAGTAAAGAATGAAATTAGAATCATTTAAAAATTAAAATTATAAATTACCATAAATGGTTCTGCTGTTTAAACTAGAGTTTAACTTGCCTTTTAATGAACACAATATACATTATCAAATGTTTGGTATTTAGAAAATTACCATTAGAACTTTTTGAAAGACAAAACACATCTTTTTGAAAGACATCTCAATGTTGCTCTTTGTTTTATGTAACAACAAAAAATTATTTTTTCGACATTTAGTGTCAGTTTATCTTTAATTATTTTGTAACAGATTAATTACAGACTGTACAGTAATGAACTGTACATTTCCTTTACTGCTGTACTGCTTTCTGACATTTCCGACCATTTGCCAGTTTCAGCCCTGTTTCAAATCCTCCAAAATCCACAAAGATTAGTTCCCCAGGATAAACCGAGATTCTGCTGGATAGATTGAAAGAAGATCTTGGTGCATATTCATGGGACTTTTCTTCACCAGTAAATATTAGTTTAGGCAATAATAACGACATATTTGGCCGGTTTTATGACACTGTTAAGGAAAAATTCACGTCTTATTGTCTAAAAGCTCCTTTAAAAAAATCCTCGATCAAAAAGATCAACACCTGTAGCTCCCTGGTTAACATCTGGAGTCCTAAAATCAATAAAAAGGAAGCAGAGCCTTTGGAAAGAATACAAAAAAGACCAAATAATGCTAAGTTAGAAGCATTTAAGTTGTACCGTAATATTCTGAAATCAATTATTCGCAGAGCTAAAACAGTATATTTTACAAAGAGATGTGTTGATTGTGGTAAAAACATAAAAAAGACGTGGGACGTGATTAAGGAAGTTATTCGGCCGTCCATGAAACCAGAAGGTCTCCCTAAGTCTCTCATTGTAGACGATCAACTTGTCACAGAAAAAGGCCAAATACGATATCACATGAACAAATTCTTCGCGGAGATAAGGAAAAAAGCTGCCAATAGCGTTTCTTATTCCTCTATGTCACAGTCTTGGAAGCAGTTCTTAGGTCCCTCGTGCTTGAAATCAATGGTTCTTGAGGAGGTTACGGTGCAGCAAATCAGAAATATCGTTTTGTCTTTAAAGAATTCTTCAGAAGGTTTTGACCAAATTTCTGCTTAAGTAATTAAACATATTCTTCCGTCGATCATCACCCCAATTTACCATTTGATTAAAAGGTCATTTCAACTAGAAATATTTCCCCAACGTCTTAAATTTGCGCGTACGATAAATCTATTTAAAGGAGGTGACCGTGAGGATCCTGGGAACTACAGGCCGATCTGTCTTTTGTCAGGTTCTCTAAGATATTTGAAAGGGCAATGCTCAAACGTCTGGTGAGATTTCTGGAAGCTAATTTTTTTTTCCATCAGCATCAGTTTGGGTTTCGCGCAATGTAATCTACAGAACATGCTTGTGATAGACTTCTTCAGTTTATACGAAGATTTTTAGACTCAAATCTTATTCCTGCAGCCATTTTTCTTGATGTAAAGATAGCTTTTGACAGCCTAACACATAAGATCCTCATTGGTAAGCTTTCTCATCTTGGTATGCGTGGGGAAGCATTGTCCTGGTTCTCGTCATACCTAACTGACAGATCTATCACCACGGAAGTTACAGACAAAAATATTCCGATTGAATATGAAGTAACCCAAGGTTCTATTCTTGGGCCAACCCTCTTCCTCATCTATGTGAACAATCTCTACCGACTTTTCAACATCCCAATTAACAATGTTTGCTGTGGATTGTGTCACAAATCTTACTCTCAGACTATGTTGGTGTTCACATCTGATAGTTGAAAAGAATTTATAGCATTTGCAGATGACGTTACTTTAGGTGCTGCAGAAGATACTCTTTTGGTTTGACATAAATCAACTAACTTTAAATGTGAAAAAGTCGTACCTTCTTATTTTTTTTCGTAGAGGTGTGAGCTGCCCCACGATTACTGAGCTTCCTACACCAAGAAGCTCCATGAGTTGTCCCCCGGATCGATATTTGCGATTTCTGGGAGTTCTTTTGGATAAAAATTTATCGTTTAAGTAGCATGTTCTCCAAGTAAGAGTGAAAATTTCCCATGGACTTGGGATCATCCGAAAATTAAAGCGTTTATTTCCTTTCCCTATCCTCCGTCTTTTATACTTCTCTCTCATTTACCCTTATATATGTTACTGTTCGTCTCTGTGGATGTCCACATCTCCCTTGGTACTTGCTCCTATTCACCATCTTCATGAGAAAGCAGGAAAAATTCTCCAGTCGCCTACACACACTCCTCTCGACCTCCTTAAGATTAAAGATATTTATGTTTTATAAATATCTTTATCTTCGTTGGCATATCAATATTTCCAGGGAGATCTCCAGTGTTGTTTCCGGGACTACTCAAACTAGTAGGGGAAGTAAATTTGTATATAGTTCGAAACCGGGAGGATGTGATGATTCCAGCTAGTCCCTCGGCTTGTTCAGACTTCGGCCTGGATGTGACTCTGGGGCGTGCTTGGAACTTGGTTCCTGCTGAGACCCGCCAGTCACGAACACTTGGCTCCTTTAAGAGACAGATGAAAAGTTTCTTATGGTATTTTTTAGTTGTTGTTTTTTTTCGGGGGGGGGGGTTGTTGTTTAGTTGGTGTTGGATCCTCGATGACGCAGAAAATTTTGATTTGTATTTTATTGTCGGGTGATGCAAGGGTCACTGTTACGTGGAGACTGCTGGTGAGTTGATCTCTTTTCCTTATATATTTATATTTAGATGTTGATTAGTATGTTTATGACAAGTTCTATCATTCTTTATTTATTGTATGCCGTTTCCCAAATAACGGGCCATTGAGCCCTTTGGGATATTGTTATTTTATGATAATAAATAGAACTTGAACTTGAATACATACATAAAAAGAATCAGCTTATTATACTGATTCCAAATATGTAAGATTATCAAGCTTAGGTCACCGATCAAAAGTTACGAGCTAGAGAAAATTTACCTGACAGTAGTATCCCCTCAATACCTTTAAACCGGCCCGTAGCCACTACTCTTTTCTTCCTTTGATGACTTAAGATGACGAGGCCTTCCAAACCAGGATTTCTTTGGATATTACGTAATAGGACTTGTTAAGAGTCCCGTTAGTCAAGGGGGAAGTTCTGGTTGTAAAAAATGATCATGGTCCAGTATTTACAGTTGAGGGTGACATCATCGTGCTTTTAGGTTCCAGTGAACCTTTATAATCCAGCAAAAACTGGCTTTGAAGGTCGAAGACACGTGAGTTGCTAGATTTCCTCAGTGTTGAAAAAGAGTTCAGTGTATCAACATCAAGTATATTATTCTTTAGTAATGGATGCTTTTACTATATTGGATATTGAAGGCACTAATAATGGCAAAATGAAACCTAGAGTGCCTAACATAGCAGTAGAAATTACAAGGGGCTGCCGGCTGACCTTAGAATGAGATGAGATGTTTGCAGGATATGTAATATCATTAAGCAAATTCAAGTCGGAAGAACAGTTATCCTTTGCAGCAAAAGTGAATATAATGCATATACAAAGATTACAAGACGGATTAAATGCATTAGTGAAATTTATTTATGACAACCATCTGAATCAATCTATAAAAAAGGAGTAAGTTTTTTACTAGCGGGATAGAATTCTTATTAGTCTATAATCGGTGGTGAGATTGTCAGGATTAAAAATGACTGGACTTGAGAACTTAAATATCAAGCAAAGTCTAGTGACTTAGGAAAAGCGCTTGATTCTAGATGATGATTTTCCAGAGTTCCTTCAACAGGAAATATTTTCTCAAAGAATGCTTAACGAATAATGAGAAATAATTTTCCATCTTTGGACTATTTTATGAAGCTTTTAGAACGTGGCCCAGATGCAGTTACTCACTTAGCGGGCCCCTGAAGGTTTTTGAAAGAATCAGAGAAACTATTATATAATTAACACATGCTTCGTTTAGAAAACATTTTCTATGACATAAGACGCAGCCGCATCTCGAAAAAACGTTCCCTATTACGTAATTAACACTTTTAGAACTTTCTAAAAGTGTCGAGACTGAGATTCGAAGGGGGTGGGCTGTGGTCGGAGTCATTATGCTGTCACTACTTCTGATTTCCAAAAAAGAGGGAAACACCCTCTAAGAATCAAAAGAATCTAAATGAAAATCAGATAATGAGATTCAGCGTATGAGATTACCCCTACAGAAAGTGCTTTGTACAGAAGTGGTGTTTTGTTTTTAGTCCGCATTGGTGGTTATTTACAGTATTTGTCAGAGAAATACACATATATTTTTCAGGGGGGAGGTTTTTGTGCTTTGGGTGGGTTTTTATGGATACAATTTCCATGGAGAGGTATATTTCTGGGTTTTTATATGTTTCTCTATGAAATTCTTTTCATTTGTCTTACTTTCCTACTCAATTATGCATGTGGAGATGTTCTGGGGGAATTGTTTGGAGGAAATTCTCAGTGTGTTTGGATTTCTGGAATATAATTTCCACAAAAGGGAGGGGGGATTTCTGGAGTGATCGGGAAACGACCAGAAACTAAAATATTTTTCAAATAAAATTATGCCACAGAGAATTTTTAAGGCTGAATCCTACACAAGAAATTTTACAGGGGGAGGTATTTTCATCGAGGATCGAATTGTTCGGAAGAAATCTTATGGGAGGGGTAGTATTTTACGCAGGAGAAAGTTTCCTCGAAGGAGTTTCCCGTGAGAGGAGGGAATATTTCGTGGAAGGTGATCCAGATTTACCGACATTCTGTGAAACACGATCAGAAATTAAACAATAAAAAAATTTTCAACTGAAAATAAGGAGCAACGTTACAACTCAAAACGAACCGAAACTCTGTATAAGAAGGGATTGGCTCTTTCCTCAATGCCTTGCTCTTTACGCTAAAGTTTAACTGTTTTTTTCCATTTTTTTAAGAAGGGCTCCTGAAACAAAAATGCCTTTCCATTAGAACAAAAAACTTTTTTTTTAAAAATACTAAAACCTTTAAGGTATTGAGGAGACGGGCAACCCCTTTATATGCCGAATAATTTCCGTTCGTTTTGAGTTTTTATGTTGCTCCTTACTTTCAGTTGAAAAACAGTTTTTTTTTATTTAACCAAATTAAAACCACAATTTCCCGCCTTATAGTTAGTACTTCAATATACATTTTTTAAATCCTAAAAGTCTTAACTCCAGCTGAGCCGGCGGACAATGTAATCTAAAGTTCATAATTTTAAATGCATTATAATGTGAGCTTTTCGATGGAACTAAACTAAATCAACAACTTTTTTTCAGATGAAGCTAAAGGACGGTGTTAAACCAAGAAGCAAACAGTGATGACCCTGCATAAAGGGGCGAAGCCACTATACTCTGTCTCCTTTCTCTTTCTGCTAATGCTTTAAAATAGTATAGATACTAAGCATGCTCTTAACAAATCTGAATCTAGACTGTAGCGTAAACAGTGCGGGCTTAGAGGGCGGCAACCCCTCTCTTATACAAGATGACCCCTGATGGTTTTCAGCCTTAACCAGGGCGAAACTATTGGGTGGTTAGGGAAACATACCCCCCCCCCACTTCACGAGAAGGTCGAAGGAGGCATTATCTACAGGGGTGAAGGGGAAAAGATACAAACGGGTGAGCCCATGTTTCACTGGTGCACTCCCAAAATATTAATTATGTCTATTCCTGGCTTTAACGCTTCTCTTTATTTTTATTTGAAAACATTCTCAATTCAATTTCTATCCCTTTTTAAAATCATGTCCACCCTTCCCCATATTCTAAATATTAGCTTTTGCAAAAAGTACTCAGAGAACAAGGGCACCCTTAAAACAACCTTAGGAAAGGGGAGGGATCTAAAAAACCTTGGATAAAAGGGCACCCCTAAAACAACCTTGGGAAAGGGGAGAGGTCTAAAACAACCTCGGATAAAAGAGCATCCCTAAAACAACCTTAGGAAAGGAGAGAAGTCTAAACCAACCTCGAATAAAAGGGCACCCCTAAAACAACCTTGGAAAAGGGAAGGGTTCTAAAACAGCCTCGGATAAAAGGGTATCCCTAAAACAACCTTGGGAACAGGGAGGGGTATAAACAACCTTGGATATTCCAAGAAATCATTTTGAGTGGGGAATCCCCAACTCAAAACGAATATGATTATAGACGATTGAACAACGAAATTTCAACATCAGAAGATATTTATAGATAGTTTAATCCTCTATATATATATATATATATATATATGTATATATATATATATATATATATATATATATATATATATATATATATATATAGAAGAGCATATATTTGGAGTGTCAACAAAATCATATTAAATTTTTGAAAACGAGCCTTTGCTCGGCTACAGTATTTTAAAGGGCTATTTGAAAAAAATATATTCAGGGAGTGGGAAAAATTTAAGGTAAAACTGATTTAGCATTCATTTTCTGAATGAGACACATTACGGAAATAGCTGAAAAACACAGTTTGGGCTATATATTTGCACATTAGGTGGTGGGTATAGTGGATATGCCTGCAAAATGTGTTAGCTACAATTATTCTGCACACTATGAAGTAAGAATTGTTTCATTAGGATTAAACTCTTATATATACATATACATATATACATATATATATATATATATATATATATATATATATATATATATATATATATATATATATATATATATATATATATAGCTCAATACTTCTCGTATAGATAGTTAACTTGCCTTGGAAAGTAATGAAATTTGCCACACCCTTCACTCCCTAATCCATCCCCTTATAGTTCTAGGGGCTGTTGAAAGAGGAGTAAGTCCGGCTATCGTCAGATCTTAAAGGGATGTGTATGCTAAGCTAACAGTCTGTCTTAAAATGCCTTATATGCAAGATGAAATGGAAAGGCTAATGAATAGAACTGTAATAGCTCACAGAGGAGCCAGGCAAGGTGCAATTGCCTCACCTTGCTATTTCAATAACTATGTCCTCAGATCTCAGGACCAGTGTTGAGATGTCTTGCATTCTTTCTGGCCCTAATATCTCCTTAGTCAATTATACTGATGACGTTTTTAACATCAGCCAAACTTTGGACAAAATTTCTGCAAGCAAATACTTAAAATCTGGTCCTGAATTTAACACTGAAAAGTCTGATACAGTGCTTTTTAACTGAAAAGACCCACTTCCTCATGAAATTTTACCTGGGATTTAATAGATATGCCCTTCTGACTTAATCGTTTACCAATTTGCAGCACTGCAGCACTGCAGGTATTTGCAGCACTGTGAACTAATCCACTTGCTTGTATACTCGTGCTTATATTATGCTTTGCTATTTCCTTGTGCCTATATTATGCTTTGGTATTTGCTTATGTTTTTATATTATGCTTTTGTTCTAGGTACTAGGGTTTTATATAAATTATAAATCGAAGGACTCTACATGGTATGAGAAGTCATGGATACCAATAACCCATCAATCAATTGGAATGCTGACAATCTCGATTCAGTATGGACTGCGCTTGAAAGCCATGCAGTACTTATGTGCAAAGGCCCCATTGCTGCTGTGACGTCTGAGAATATAAAATGTGTATACCTCCTCATCTGGGTTGGTGCACAGGGCAGAGAGATCTTCAGCACCTTTGAGTTTGCAGCAGCTGAAAAAGACAACATTAAGGCTTACCTGAAGAAGTTCAGAGATTATGCAGCCCACCAAAAAATCAAGTATTCCTTTGCTATATATCTCAGAAGCAAGACAAGGAGGATGCTGAAAATACTGACAAATACTTATAGCAGAGCTCAAGATCCTAGTTAAACCATGCAGATACACCAGTGAAAGCAAAAAGATAAGAGACAAAATAGAGTGTGGAGTCAGAAATCCTAAACTATATGAAAAACTATTAGCCACGGTGACAGCCTTACACTAGCCCAAGCTGCCACCATATACAGAGCTCATGAGTCAACCCAAGCACAGCTCAAAACTTTTGAAAAAAAAGGAAGAAGTGGATGCTATTGCACATATGGATTCTACTCACCCCAATAATGTATGCCCTGCAAAAGGAAAATGTGTGCCAAGTGCAAAAAACAGAACCATTTTGCAAGAGTATGCAAAAATAAGGCTGTAAAGGCTGTTGGAAATGAAGTAACAAATATTCCATCATCTACTGATGATATGCACAACCAGGAAGAAATAGAGGTGTTCCTATTTCCCATCAAAGTTGACTCCAACAAAGAAGAAATTTTTGATGAGATTTCTCTGTGTGAACAAACCCACATCAACTTCAAAATAGACACTGGTGCCTCAAGTATAGGCCTAAGCACAAAATTTGTTAATTAAATGGAGTGTAATCATGTGAACTAAGTCTCTATAACATAGTGATATAGACCTCTTTTCAAATTAGATCTGGAGAGGCCCACTTTCTCTCAGCTTTAATGGTCCAGCAAAGAATTTCAAAGTTAATCTTCTGGTTTAACCCACTTTAAAAAAAATTTATTCAATCCTTGGTCTGGAATTCTTGAAATATGCATGTCCTACTTAAGACTATTAGAAAATTGTGACACTAAGAAGTTTAACATGTTTCATTAACATTTTGGGTGGGATAAGAATTAAATGCTAATTAGGGAGTGGTTCAGAGAGAATATTTTGTATTTTACAGATTAGGATCTATTTGAAAGAAAATATGTACAAAATTTACTAAGAGAGGGTGTACTTCAAATTTATTCAGTGATAAATGAATTAGGGTGTTGTGATAAACCAAATCAAACGCTTAAAAATATAAACATTGCATGAGGCCAAGCAGATTTCCTCAGACGTTGGGAAAATCTAGCATCTACCATCAACTCAGTAAAACAACAATTTAAAAAAAAATAATGTTTTTTTATGTGAAATATTGATACAAATAATAATCATCAAAATCTCTTGTTGTTGAGAAATTACCCATAAATTTGAAAAACTATGCTTTTGTCAAAGACCCTTTAATTTTGACAACAATTGTTTCTTATCTGTTTTACATGTTCAGTGAAGTTTTGACAGAGTCACATATATTTCAACAGGGCCTGTTGCATTCTGTCAAAGATTTCAACAAAGTTACTACAAGATATTCCCAATAGAAATGAATATCATTATAGAAGCCAATATCAACATTTGAATTTGGCCAAAGGAACATTTTTAGTTGTTCTGGTATTCCACTACATCAATACAATATTAGTTGCATTTTAACTTAATTTTATCTAGGAAATGACAAATGGCTACATTTTAGGGAAGATTAGATGTATCTTGATGCATTGGTGATGATTCCAGCTTTTTTTGCCAAAAAATAACCAAGTAATGACAGTTTGAACATTATATAGCTAAAAATTGCCAGGAGCTCATTTTGTGTTGAAAACAGGAAACTGATTGAATTGAATATTCTTTCTTTATTTGGTTATATTGAATATAGTGTCTACATTTCACATTGTCAAAATATAACAAAGGCTTCAAGAGATGGTGTTCTAAGTCACAACTAAGTAGAGTTATCCTGTTTTGAAGAAAAATTTTGACAATGGTTTCAAAATTATATTGTCAAATCATCAGTCCCTTTACCCTAGCTGCAGTAGCAGAGTGATTAGACCATCCTTAAGGCTACACATGTAAGCAGACATTCCTAAATGAAAGAAAGATAGAAGCAGCATTGTGGAATAACCCACTTGCTTGTTCTATTATGCTCATGCTTATATTATACTTTGCTATTTGCTTGTGCCTATATTATGATTTGCTATTTGCTTGTGTGTGCTTATATTATGCTTTTGTTCTAAGTGCTTGTGTTTTAAATAAATTACAAATCAAAGAATTCTACAATATTTCCATTAGAAATACTATTTCTCACACTCATCATCTCCAAACAAAAGGTATCAAATACCACATGTCAGCTTTATATGCTTCCATAGTTTCTGCTAAGCTTTTTCAAATTGCTGTTATCTAGCATTATACAACTCTGTTGCTCTGCACTATATCCTCTACACTGCACCTATCTGGAAGATTCTCACTAAGGCTAATAAATTGAAAATCTGCTCTCCTTTCTTACATTTCACAAAATACCTACTGAGATATCCATTTTGGACATTTAATTCAAAGCTCATCAATAGCCTGTGCAATACAAATCCTAATAGAGCCATTTCTAAACTTATGAAAAAACACAAGAAAAAGATTTCAAGACAAGCTCAGAGCCAACTTCTTCAACTGCTGTCATAGTTGATCAACTATGACAACTTCTTCTACTTCAACTTCTTCACCTGTTGTTATGTTGTCATAGTTGTAGTTATATTTTACTTTTGTTTATGTTTTTTTCTTTTTGTATGAAGACAGGTATTCAATAGACAATAATAATAATGATTACAGTCTTTGCCTTGTGGCACTGCATTCCTGCAGACATAGTTACTAGAGCGTTTGACTTTGAACAAAGCTACTTTTCAAAATGTTGATCAGTGATAAGGAAAGTGATTCAAAGAAAACATCATTGGTATCAGCATGATCAAAGCTACTAAACAGGAACATTACAGGCATAAGGATATTTGACCTTCTTTGTTGTTGTGAAGAGTCCTGCAATAATGAATCCTTTGATGATGAGGGATCTTTTTTAATGTATACATTTAGATAGTGGTTACATTGTTATTAGAAGCACATCAAAAGGGCTGGTTGCCCTCTAATAGCTTGTCTATTAGATCCTTAATCCCTTGAAATTTTTATCTTCATACCATCAGCAGTTCCTTAAACATTGACAATATATTTTTCTGACAACCAGTATGCCCAATGTGTTTTATTGTGTTTGGCATCCCTCTCTAGAGCTGCTGGGGATTATGCGATCTCTATAGACTTAGTTATTTGACTATTTTTGAATGAGGTTTCTATCTCAAAATTTTAATCAGATATTTTGGAAGGGAGGGCAGCTAAAATGGGTATTGGAGGGGGCTGGCAGCCCTTTTAAATATTCCCCTTAATGTGTCCTGAAAGCTTTAGCTTAATACCCTCAGCTATTCATAAAATATTACAGATTGGATGCATATTGTCTTATGATTTAGTATAACATAGTCTACCCCTTAATATTCTCCTGAGTTTCACCTTAATGCACTTAGCCTTTTTGGATACAACTAGAATCAAACACTTCCCATTTTCCTTATGATATATCATGCATTTAATTAACGGGCAAATTATTTTGCAGTAAAATTCTAGTTGTGACTTCTTGCTATCTCAGAAAGGGGTTAGGTTAGGAAAATAAAACTTTCAGGGATGGGTCACAGGCTAAAGTATATCCCAGGAAGGTATTTCAAAGCACCCACATCTACCCCTTCTCCCTCTAAAGAGCCCTGAAATTTGCCAACATGACAGGTCTATATCAATTGAAATTTTGACAAAACAACATTTTACCTTAATTTTCAGTTACCAGTTACTTTTTCTCTGCCTTTAGTTCTGAAAATGTAATTCCTGTTATTTGAGTAGAATTTAGAGCCATATCATTGTTTTTTTTTAATTTAGGAAATGTATTTGTATATCTTTAAAACCTTATAAATTGGGATTGAGCAAAGTTGTGAAGCTGAAAACAATTTTTTTGTACTTCATTCAAGCAGAAGATTTATTTTGCATGGTTTCACTTTTACAACACACGTATTTTTGAAGTTCATCAAAGGTCAGGGCCCTCTAGAGAAAGAAGGAGTGGAAAGAGGTAGGCCTACTTCAAAATACCTTCCTGTGACATACTTTAGCCTGTAGACCCATCCCTTAAAGTTTCATTTTTAGTAACCCATTTGCGAGATAGCAAGAAGTCAATCAACTAGAATTTTACCTTGTTTTACTTACAGCCCTTGCCCCAGGGCTAGGGGGGTTTGGCATTCTTGGAAGTGGGCTACAGCTATTACTTCTGACTAGTTTAAACAAAGTGACTATTTTTTATCAAATATGGTACCTAAAAGTGGCCACTATCTGCCATCTTAGCCTCTGATACACATTAGCCCAACAATGCAGACCAAGGTTATTTCAGCCCAGCTTTAGGGTTTTTTGTGTGCTTACATTTTGAATAAGGCTCCTCTGTCAGTACTTATAGCCACAAAAATTCCACCTTTTTACCATATATAACTTTTTACCTTTAAACAAAAAGGTCTAATGTTTGACTGATATCTTCTTCTATGGAATGTACATTTATACCTTCTACACGGAAACGCCTGGTGTTTAATTTTCAAATTGAAGTGTAAGTTGCCATAAAAAAGCTAAAAATGAATGACCGATCAGCCGGAATCGGGAATGCATCAATGCAAGGATATTGACCTAAAACTCGGCGATGAAGAAGATGAAATCTTACTTAGTTTGCTAGGCTATTGGTAATAACCTCATTTTTTAAAGGTGCATGGCACAAATATGCAGCCCAAATTATGCTTTCTTTTTCAATTTTTCCATTTAATAATAGTATTTACAGAGCTTCAAAGACACGTTCAGCGGATGAAAAATGACAGATTGCCTAAAATTGTCCTTATCGGCCAACCATCTAGGGCTAAACGAAAATTAGGTCAACCCGAATGTTCTGGGAGGATCTCGTAAGGAAATATTTAAGAGAAATGGAAACTTCTTGGGAGGGTGTAAAGAGAGACTTAAAATAGTTTGGGATGGAGGATGAGCGTGTGTAGTTGTGTTGGCCTCATGGGGCTTGGTGCTCCAGTGAACTAGTAGCAATTTTATTAGCTTCTTTACCATTAAAGCTGGCTAAAGATTTGAACGAAAAATATAAAAACGCACCTCTCGTAACTTTTTGAAAAGAGAAATGAAAGCAATCTATCTTTTATTTTTTCCGTCTCATAATTTTATTTATAATGCTTCAAAGATACGTTCAGCGGATGAAGGATGACAGATTGCCAAAGACTGTCCTTGTCGGCCAACCGTCTAGGGTCAAAAGAAATGCAGGTAAATCTTGAATGTTGTGGGAGGATGTCGCAACGAAAACTTAAGGGAAATTAATTTTATGTAGACATTGCTACAAAGACGCCATCACCGGATGAAGGATGACAGATTGCCAAGGACGAGGGCTTGTTGGCAAACGTAAAGCAGGTAAATCACGAATACTGTGGGAGGATGTCGCAAGGAAAAGTTTAAGGGAAATAGAAACTTCTTGGGAGGGTGTAAGGAAAGAGACTTTGAATACGTTGGGATGGAGGATGAGCGTGCGTAGCTGTGTTGGCCCCAGGTGGCCTGGTGCTCTAATGAGTTAACAGCAGCAGTCATAACTTTTTCACCATTAAATTTGGTGGAAGATTTAAATGTCATATGGAAAAACACTCCTCTCGTAATTTTCCGAAAAGAGAAATGGAAGCAATAAGCGCAGTCTACGATCACAAATGCAATTACGCATTCGTGATATTTCTTCTGCAAAAAAAATGCAAGATTCTACAATTTGTAGATAGGATATTGAAATCTCAACTGTTTTTTTGATATGCTGGATCTGATGGTTTAATCAAGATTCTTTTACTTTATAGGTGTATTTTTTTCAACTTTTTCAAAAATCAGAAAAGTTTTCTATGATAGCGCTGCACTCCTATAATATTGCTTCTATGCCCTTTTGAAAACCTAAATGAATATAATTTTTCGTTTAAATGAAAAAGAGTTTCACCTTAATACCCTTTCCAAATAGGTGAAAAACGAGGATTTTATCAGCAAGTAGCAAAATATGAAAAACAAGCAAATATTTCGACAAAGACCTCCACCAAGTCGTCCTCAGTGCTCAAAAAAAAAAAAAAAAAAGAAAGAGGAAAAAGAAAAAAAGAAACAACAACAAAATTTTTTGTTTTGTTTTCATATTTTGCTACTTGCTGATAAAATCCTCGTTTTTCATCTATTTGATTTTTCCCTTTTCATTTATTATTTCCTTTCTTTGTTTTTTATTCGTCATGCACAGCCAGTATGGTCTCAAAACGTATTTAATACCCATACCTCCATTTGTTAGAGCAATCATAGTAGTTGTGTCAAAAGTATGCACATAGTGTCTTCTGGTTAGTTCGAAATTCACCGCAATATACCCTGAAAAGAGCACGGATACAAAGGGGGGGGAGACGGTCGCTCACTTCAAACGAATTTTTTAAGAATTAGATTATTCAGTAGAGTACTATATAAGAGAAAAAAGGACTTAAAAATCGATCATTTTCTGAAATAAGAATAAAGGAACATATAAACGCAATAAAATTGTTCAAAAACGGTATGTATTATAAACACAAGACTGAAATGTTTTTTCACTGTTAGAGAGAGCCCAAGAGAGTGCAGACCCAAGACAAGAAGGTTGGACAGTGACTTTGCTGTGGTCTGTTTACGCATGCAAAGCTTGGCATCACTTATCAGTGCTCCCCAGAGACCAAGACACATATAAAGTACAAATAAAATACATATATCCAAATAAAATAATTTTATTTCCATCGATGAACTTTAAAACATTCAATACTCTTTCACCAACGCTGTAAATGTTTGCCTCCTTGCTAGCACACATACAATATATGAAGTACCCTTACGATGATGCTAGTTCATTTGCCAACATTCTAATGTCGCCTATAGTTAGTGGCACTGAAATAGCTTACAGTTGTGAAGGATGACCGGCTTGTCATCCATGATAAGGGTCCAGTTTGTGTCTTTCTTTATGCTCAATGGCTTTACATCCTACTGCAAAGATATTTAAGAAGTATATGTCGACTCATACCAATTGAGAGTCGGAAATTTTGCTTCTCAATTTCTTCGCCAAATCTATGTCAATAGTTAATTGAGTATACTTCATATCTACCTTCACATGAGACCTGGTTTTACTTATTTTTTTTTCTGAGCCGTAGAACCAGTCAGCCATAAGGCAAACTATTCTTTCTGGCGTACCTCAACGTGGTTCTTTGCACGGTAATACTCTCTGGAAGATGCAACCCCAGCTGTTAGGGCCAGGTATAGAAGCACCAATTTTCATTCTCTTAACCTATTTCTCTTTTTTTTTCTTGACATCAAATTCTGAACCTGATTCAGTTCTCTTCTAGTCTCATAGCCACAAATTTTGGACAGAAAATAAAACTGACTCAAGAGTTTGTTGTCCCCAGCACAAAAATGCACTATTTATCTTCTGCCAATCCTTTATAGCGTCCGCTTTTCCCCTTGATTGGGATAAGTTTTACTGTCTCAGCAAAACTTGTCTTTTTCCCAGCCAACTGACTAGACTTTTTCTTATTACTTGTCCTTTTTCTTGACTTTTGATTATCTTTGCTAACAGTACAGGTAACGAAATTATAAATAATCCCCTCATTCTCAAATATTGTCATTTAAACAATGGGTGCGTTCACGTACATTCTATTTTTAGAGGATTTTTCTATATATTTTTGTCTCATTTCTCTAGGAACCCTTCACGTTGGTGTCCAGAAGCTTAGATTATCCATTTATCCTATATTACAAACGTATAAAATCGTGATGGTATCAAAGAGCAATCGGAATATTACACCTCACCAAATGCAATAGGCAAGGAGTGCGTAACCTTATTTTTGACTGGTGTCACCACTGACTGGCCAACAGATATCGACGTTTAGTAGCAACCTCTACCTCGATAAAGTTTCCCTATGCCTTCCGCAAGAGGCAATGCGCTCCAGTTGCTCTCACGTTGCATTACGTTACGTCGATAGTAAACCCAGTCTTAATTCAATTATTTTAGACAAAATTGTAGGGGGGAAGGGGTGATGTTCCACTTCCTCCTTTTGGCACTGCTGCCCCATCCAAATAAGGCTATGGATCCGCACTTGCCAGAAAGGTCCAACGTAATAGTATAAGCCATTTATAAAATATTCCTGTTACACCCTCTTGACAACCTACATGCTCATATTTCGTTTAATTCATTTAAACATCCGTCTAAACATTCCTTGAAAGTTTTATCTTAAAACACTTAGCTTGGGTGATAGCACGAGTTGTAATAACAGTAGCAGCATTAGTGGCAGTATGCAGAGGGTACCTTTGGTTTTCTTCAACATACCCCTCAACACACGCTGAAAGTTTCAACTTAATATCATAAAACTATCCTGAAGCATTGCTGAGACGTCTTCTCGACAACCTGTATGCACATTGTGTATTTTGATTCCTTCAGCACTGTTTCAATATTCCCAAAAAAATTCACCCAAATGCCATGAGCTTTAGTGGCAGTAGCGGTACTGTGCGAGTAGTAATAGTAGTAGCGGTAGTATAATTAATATTAGTAGCCGTAGCTTTAGTAGTAGTAGTAATAGCAGTAGAAGCCCTAATATTAGGATACAACTATTGTCTTACGGTTAATTCAACATCCCCCGTAAAAAGCCCTGTAAGTTTCAACTTCACACACCAGACCGTTCCTAAGATATTTCTGAAACGCCCTTTAGAAAGCCTGCATACAGACGGCGTTTTGTGATCCAGTTCAACTCCCCCCCCAATATTCCCTTAAAATTTCACTTTCGTACCCTCGGATATAGTTGTAATAGTAGCGTTAACAGTAATAGCAGTAGTACTAGTAGCAACAGTAGTATTGACATATTGCCTTTTCCCGAGTTGAACATCCCCCTCATCAAGCCCTGGAAGTTTCAACTTAATACAATAAGCTGTTGCTATGACATTGCCGATATACCTTTTTAATAACCTTTATATTTATGGTTTTAACTTGGTTGGATTTCTTCCTCAACACTTCCTGAAATTTCCATCTTATTGTCCACTCATAGCCTTACAAGTTCCAACTCAATACCCTAATCCATTCTTGAGATATGTTCTTTTGACAATCTGCATGCACATAGTGTTTTCATTTTAGTTCAAAATCCCCCAATATTCTCCCAAAGTTTCACCTTCATACGCTTAGCCTTAATACTACTAGTATCATAGTAGTAGCAGGAGCGGTAATTATGTTGTATTAGTAGCATTAGTAACAATAACAGCAACAGTATTATTATCAGTAGTAGCATGTGCACGTTGACTTTTGGTTAGTTGACCATCTAGGTCATGATGCCCGAGAAGTTTCATCTTGATAAAGTAAACCGTTCCAACATTATTGCTGATATGCCCTATTGCCAATCTGTATGCACGTAGTATGTTTTGATTTAGTTCGACTTTCCCCTCATCGATTCCTCAGATATTTATTGGAATATCCTCAGCCTTCTCAATACTCGCTACAGAAGCAGTATTTTTAGTGGTAGTAGTAGTCGCAATAGTAGTAATAACGTATTAATATTGCCTTTTTGGTCAATTGATCATCTTCCTCATCATTTCTCGAAAGTTCCAAGTTAATATTCTTAGTCATTCCTAAGAGTTACGTCTTTTTGACAACCCTTATTCACATAAAATGTTTTGACTTAGTTCAACACCTCCTTAGCATTCTCTGAAAGGTTTACCTGAATACCCTTCGTCTGCTTGAAACAAAAGGTCAAACACACCCACCTTTCTCAATAACAAATACTATGTGTAAACAATAGCGAATTGCATAACTTGCAGCCCATGCCCTGGAGCCTGTGGGGGGACGTAAAATTCTTAAAAGATATAATTACTGGACCTTTTTACAATGCTGCGCCAAATGTCTGTCTAGAAATTTAGATTGGTTGTGTCTGCCGAGTTGATGGGCGTGGGAGGGGGCTTGATAGTCCTGCAATCGAGTTCTGGTTTGGAACCAAACCTGAACTCGCAAAACCTCTTGAAGTTTCGCTCATTTTGCTCACGCTTTCATCTAGGATGCCTAAATCATCAGCATAATCTAAGTCCAGGAAAGTATTTTTTAGCAAAGTCCAATAGGCAAGTGTGTATTCTTCTGATGAGCCCTTGTGTTGGGTTGTTGCTTCTGAATTATTTGTCTTTACTGTTTTTATTGTTTGGTAAATGACGACTTATACTTATTGACGACACGACTGCGCCTGTCCATGGATTATTCTTTATGGTTGATTGTGTATGGCAATGCTGTTTGGCCTATTGGATTGTATGGATGAGTAGGGTTAAGGCCTCATTAAAGTGCTGATCTATATTAATCACTAATGTAGGAAAACAGTCTTCCTATTCTCCTTCTGTCTTTTTTTGTGCTGTTGCATCGGTGATTTCTCTTTTCATTGAAATCAGCAATGCAACAGCACAAACACATTACAAAAAAAGGAGAGAAGGAGAAAAGGAAGACTGTTTTCCTACATTAGTGATTAATATAGATCAGCACTTGAATGAGGCCTTAACCCTACTCATCCATACAATCACATAGGTCAAACAGCATAGCCATACAAAATCAACCATAAAGAATAATCCATGGACAGGCAGTCATGTCGCCAGTAAGTATAAGTCGTCATTTACCAAACAATAAAAACAATAAAGACAAATAATTCAGAGGCAACAACCCAAACCAAGGGCTAACCAGGAGAATACACACTTGCCTATAGGGTTTCGGTACTTTAAATTCTCTACCCAGGCAAGTGGCGTGCCTACCATAAATTCCCCATGGTATCCCCGTGTTAGGTATCACCCCCAAAATATATGCCTAAGAAAAACAAGCAAATGTAGAACAACCAAGTAACACCAAAACAAGCTTATTTTCATTTTTACTCCCCAATGAATTATTTTTTAGAAAGAAAATGAAAAGAAGAAGGTTCAGAAAAAGCAGATTTAGATTATGATTATCTCAGCTTAGATACCAATATACAGTTATGAAAACTCGATTTATTTTTGGCACACAGTGCGCGGTAGCGACGCTAGCGGCTAAAGACAGGAAACTGGTATTAGTATCTAATTGGTAACAGGAAACTGGTATTGGTATCTAAGCTGTGTATGCAAGAAAACAAAATTGTGTTCCCGCCTATGGTGCTGCAGTACGATCTACGCGTCAGAGCGCGGGCTTGGAGGAGGCGCCAAGCTCAGAGTTCTGTAACAAAAGCTTCCCATGGGCAAGATAGGAGTTTTCATAACTGTATTGGTATCTCTAAGCTGTGATGGATACAAAGACAAAGTCTGGTTGGTATTTTAATGTTTAGAGAGTATCATAATTTGAACTTGACAGAATCGTCACCGAACCTGTTAGCAGTGGATTTTTCAGTATCTTAAGCTTTTAAAGTTAATCTTCTGAAGCCAAGGGAATATTTTTAAAGCTAAGAAAATGATTTCATTATAGAGAAACATTAATTTATATATATATAGTTTTTTTATAACCCAATTTGTCTGAGGGTATAATTTTTTCTGTACAGGGCAGTTTCTCCATTTTTGGTGATATTTGCTCTGTTACCATTGATAATCAATTTTGCTAAAGAGAAAGTTAGTTAGAAAGTAGGCTAGAGAACTTTTGGCTATAAAAAACAGAAATGATATCTGTAATTGTAATCGCAACATCAGCAACCCAAGAAAATCTTGGAACATTTAAAAAAAAAAAATTAAAAGAACATTTATTTAAAAAAAAACCAATTGTAAGTTCAGTAGCTTCTGTTACCCTTCACTATTCCGTTTACACTACAGTTGTAGTAGCCTAAAGAAAAAAAATGCAAAGAATTCACAATGTAAACCACACTAACGTAAACAGTCAAATGTAAACAAGAGGGACTGCCAAGGATATATTCCAAAAGCAGAGCAAACATGCCAGAGGCAAAAAGACTTGAATATGACAGCTATCGTTTACTTTATGAACTGAAAAAAAGTTAAAGTTATGAACTGAATCTTACATCACAGCCCGAGTAGCGCCAAGTCCCTGTTTTGTGACTTGAGGAAATGGTAGTTTAAATGTTGGATTTGGGAAAATTTTATTGCAAATTAAGTCAAAGTTTAGAAATTAAACAGTGGTTTAGCAAAAGAGTAAATATTTCTTAATTAAGTGTCTCGGCTATTTCCAGTAGAAAATATATATCGAGGAAAATATATATCGATAGAAAATATAATCGATAGAAAATATATATAAATATATATCCATAGAAAATATATATCGAGGAGAGGAATCCATCATGCGTGCCATCAAGTCTGGGCATCATCTGAACAATAAGAGAATTTCCATGCGTAGACAATGGAAGGTCTTGCAGTGGCCTTTGGTCAGTTCTAATGACAGAAACTGATTTAATACTCCAGTCGTCATCAAAAATTTTTTTAAATATATTAGGTGTCCTGAGAAATTTGGAGATAGCCATTTTGCTCAAAATCCTCGAAACGATCAATAAATATGGCTCTAGGGATTGCAATACCCCCCCTGTCTCTGGGACAAGGGCCACAAATAACACAAATTGCCCAGTATTACCAAATGGGTTCTACAGTGGCGAAAAGGACAGCTTTTTTTATTTTCAGTGTGCAATTGGCTCAAAATCTTCATTGATCGTTCTCTGGGGCAATAACACCGAATCCTTTTTTGTGTAAGGGGGCTTGTGGTCCTAGAAGTGGGCCCCAGAGATTTTGTCCCAGATCATGTTAAAAAAAAGTGAGGCCATAATTTTTTATCTAAAAAAAGTAAAACATAACATAAAAAGATCTTTTTAAAAAGTAGTATAATGAGATAGGTGTATATAGGTGTATCCAACCAGGTTGGATTGAGCCTTGTACAAGACGAAAAACTATGTAGATTTGTATATATAAAATATGTAGGATATGTATGATATGTAGAACTATGTATGAAAATAATGTGAACAATAGTCCCTCTCTCCATCAACAAAAAATTATATGGCTATTGTTACTATTGTGAAAAAAAAACTATTGTTAAAAGTTAAACGCAAAACACCTGCTGCTCAACCAAAATTTTAACTGAATATTCAAATTTTGGCAAGCATTTATATTATAATCCAATACTTCACAATTTAAGTAGAAAAACTGAAAAACAAACCTTACAAGCATTACAAACGTTAACAAATAGCAACAACTAAGTGAATTAAAAACAAACAAAAATGGAGAGGAAAATAATATTTTCCAAAAATGAGGTTCTTAAAAGAAAAGTAAATAACCCTATTAAAGCCGAAAACAATCAAAAAGAAGCCACATATTCATTCATACTTAAAACGAACAAAAATTACCATCAATGAATAAACGAAACCCAAAACAAACAGTAGTCCTTAAAAAATCCTAACTAAACCCTAAAGCGTAGATAAATTGAAATTAATAATCAAATCAGCAATATTGACCATTATGGAGATCCTCTTTGCTATCAAAACCACATCATTAAAAACATACATCTTTACCTACAAAATCGTATTTAGAAATCTGTCTCCAAGGAGAAGTGAAGGAAAAGTTGAGCTCCGAGTCTTTTGTGAAAAAGAAGCTGTTTTCTACTCTGCAATCTTAGTGGTTAAATACTTTTGTCATTTAAAATACATGAGAGTCGAGGCATCTTTTTCGTCGGATCTTTTATTGAAAGATATGACAATGATATTCACTATTAAGACCTACAAAGTGCCCTAAAATCAGTGCTTTATAAAAGGCATTACGACATATCTAATGACTTTCAATTATGATTGACTAGAGAGAAACTTGGACACTGCTACATAGCTAAAAATAATGTTAACGATTGTGAAGAACATTTGTCTTCTATAAAATATTTACCTCATAAGAATAAATACGGAAGAGCATTTTAATTCTACGTCTTCGTTAAGGATTAACCATTTCCGTCTGTGTTACCAGAAAAGACAACTAATCGAGAAATTATTTTGTGTATTTAATTTTTATTTTTTACTTTTTTATCGGCTTTGTTCTATTCCTCTCGAGAATTTTCTTGCTAATTACCAAATTTGTCCTTTGTTTATGCAAATGAATAAACTTATTTATTTTCAGGATGTTTCCATCTCGCTTTTTTTCTATAGGTGTTTTCTTTATGTAGTAAGATTCAAGGTTGAAAAAAGAGCTGCCTTTGAGAACAGCTGTGGTCTTTCTTTTTGGTCCCACTATTAGGGCCTAGAGATACTAAGGGATCCCTAAAGCATTTTTTACGGCTAACCCAGCCTCTCTTTGAGGCTTTGTGGTGTCAAGCCTCAAATAGAACCGAACTTAACCACCATATTCGTCTGCTTGTCAATGAATACAAAACTATAATACAGCCACGAAGGCAAGAAAAGACTCAATTCAAAGTCAATGTGGACATTTACCAAGCTATCTCCCGCTCTAGAATATTTTCTGATGGTACCTTCGATAATTGAGTATCAGTGGTGGCTCGGGCCTCTCTTACATGGGTAAAATGTTAATTAGCACCCCCCTTCCCCTCTCTCCCATAAATTTTCACGCCAAACTTTAAAAAAAAATTCATTTATTAACGAAGTTATTTTCAGTATATTAATTAATCAATCATTTTTATTTTTTAATTATTTAAACTATTTGATTATCGCTAACTGTTTTTATTTAATTGTTTCTTTGTTTATTCTTGTTTTACTAATTAATTAATAACTTATTAACTATTTTTCCTTATTTTTCCAAATTTTAGCGTAAAGAGCGGGGCTGTTTCAAAATGGCTATCTGAAAATTTTGATCCAGCGACTTTGAGAAAAATGAGCGTGGGAGGGGGACTTAGGTGCCCTTGAATTTTTTGGTAACTAAAAAACAGCACTGTCATTTCTAATTGCTTTTAGAATGAGCCCTCTCACGGCATTCTAGGATCACTGGGTCAATACAATCACCCCTGGGGAAAAAACAACAACAAAAAAACAAATAAACACGCATCCGTGATCTGTCTTCTGGCAAAAAACACAAAATTTTTTATTTTCATAGATAGAAGGTTCAGACTTCTACAGTAGTGTTCTCTCATACGCTAAATCTGATGGTGTGATTTTTGTGAAGTCTGTTAAGTTTACGTTATAAATTCTATGACTTTGAGGGGGTGTTTCCCCCTATTTTCTAAAATAAGGCAAATTTTCTCAGGCTCATAACTTTTGACGGGTAAGACTGAACTTGATGATAAGACTAAACTTACATATTTAAAATCAGCATAAAATACGATTCTTTTGATGTAACTATGGATATCAGAATTACGTTTTTTAGGATTTTGCTTACTATTGAGCCGGGTCGCTCCTTACTACAGTTTGTTACCTCGAACTGTTTGATATGAGTCAATCTGAAACCAAATTAACCAGCTGAATGAAAAAATAGACATAAAAGAAGTGCACCCCTCTACTGTAGCTTAGTATATTGTACAATGAAGTATAAATATAGAACAATCTGAGATCTGGATTAAGTCTTAGCTTTTGTTATTATTTTGCACCCGTTATTTTTTTTTCTTAAACTAATTTTTTTTTCATGTGCATAAGAAAAGCCCATTGCAAAGAAATATTTCTTCTTGTTCAAAAAAACTTAAGCACCCTATCTATGAAAGCTATATATTACATAACTATAGAAACAAAGATTTTTAGACTTAAAAACATATTTGTGCGTAACTGAGCCCCGTTCAACTCAAGCCATTTAACTGAATCCATATTAAACTGAATCCGCGTGCAGGTTAACTCCCACTTAACACAACCTCATCTAACTCAGCTCCCGCTTAACCCAACCTTTATTACACTCAACCTCCATGCAATTCAACCCTAATCTAACTAAATTTTCGTGCAACTCAATCCTTCTCAGGCAACTCAAACGGTTGAGGTAAAGGAGGGTTGAACTGCACCAGGCTTCAGTTGAGTTGTAAAAGAGTCAAGTTGCGGGGGATTAAGCTAAATCAGGATTGAATTGCACGGGGGATGATATAAATGAGTGGTGAGTTGTATAGGGGTTTAGTTGAACATCGTTGAGTTGCACTAGGTGGAGTTGAATGGGGGTTGAGCTAAATGAGGCTGAGTTAAACGGGATTCACACGAGGATTCACACGGGATTCACAGAGGTTGATTCACAAGGTGTTTGATTTAAAAGGGGGCACAGAGGTTCAGTCGCACAAAGTCGCATAAAGGTTCAGTTGCAAAGCTTTACTTTCACTACCTTGAAATTTAACAAAACAACAACGGGTACATAGAAAAGAGGGTAAAAAAAAAGATAAGGTTATTCGGCTTCCCTTTCTGACATATGCTTCAGGAATGATGTGATAGACAAAAAATATGTAACAATTCAGAAAATTAACCTACAGAATCAAAAAAATACCTAATCTCAAAATATAGAACGAATATCTCATTTATTTTTGTTTTTGAACATTCATAAAATATTACCAAAATTACCTGAAATGATTAAACTCCCGATTATTTTTTTCCATTGACAGCTAAAGGAGGCCCTAGATGGTCAATCATTTTGATCAAAAGTCTCCCTCAATCGACTGACGTGTGGTTTAATCAACTTTCAATCGACCCTTCAATCTTGACCAAAGCTTAACTAACACACTGCTTTTGATCAAAATGATTGAGTCATTTGAACTTTCTATCAATCACCGTCAACGTCATCATGCTTGAGTCAATCGATTGATGGAAGCTTTTGATCAGAATGATTGACCGGCTAAGGCTTCCTTAAGAATTCTTTTTTGATTTATTTTCAATTGATTTCTGTTTGGCAAGCCTGAAATTCTATCCATGGAGATTATGCGTTAGTGCGCCAAATAAATAAACAAAAAAAAAAGAAGAAATGGTTGCGGGTAGGATAAGGATATTAATCCTTCAGAGCCATTGATGGCGTATAGGGGGCCTAATCAACGTTTCAGTTCCTGCATTTCTTTTTTTTAAAGGGATAGGTAGCAACCATATCAGCCAACCTTGCAGTAGCAGGAGTCAGAAATCGGACCTTATATTGCAAGTATTTCCATTCGAAGAATCTGATGTGGGAAAGAAATTTTCTGGGGAATTTTCCAGTGGAGATTTTACAAACAGGGTGAGGGAGGGTGATTTTCCCGAATTTGTATGCGGAATTCTTTTTGTTTGTCAAACTCTCTCTTTGGCTGCTCAACTTTACGTCTGGAGAGAATGTTCCGAAGAAAGTTTTCCGAGGAAAGTTTTATGCGGAATTCTTTTCTTTTGTCTTACTTTCTATTTGGCTGCTCAACTTTACATCTGGAGAGAACGTTCCGAGGAAAGTTTTCTGTAGTGATGGAATTGTTTGAGGGACTGCTGGGGAGGCATCCCCCCAAATAAAGATCAATTTCTGTTTGTTTTTAGTTTTAATGCTGCTCCTTATTTTTAGTTGAAAAATATGTTTATTTCTATTATTTACTTTTAATTTGTCCTAAGAAACTGTACTTTTTTGAATAAATTGGTCTTCCGCGTTCGGCCTTATGTAAAGCAAAAGTAATAAATATTTCGTCCCACAGAAAGTGTATATTCTCTAAAAAAAATTCCGTATATTTTGGATTTTACATGTAGACAATAGACAAATAGCTTGCAGCCACACACCTAAGGATCGCGGGGGGGGGGGGGGTCATGTCCTCCCCAAAGGTATGGTTATTGGACCTTTAAACTAGGCAACAAAATGGTTTTCTCAAATTTTTGACCGAAAAAGAGGCATGGATTAGTTACGCTCCTATATTTTTGGCCAAATAGCAAGAGCACTAGGACTTATAATTTTTATTCGAGTGAGCCCTCTCTCAATCTTCCACGACCATTGGTTGATATGATAGCCTCGGGGAAAAATAACAATTAGAGATATCTGTGATATTTCTTCTGGTCAAAAATATGCAATTCCAAATTTTTATAGATAGAAGCTTGAAACCTCTACAACAGGGTTCTCTGATACGCTGAATCTGATGGTGTGATTTCCATTGAGATCCCATTATGACCCTCCCCTTTTTTGAAAATCAGGCAATTGTTTTCAGAATCACAACTTATGATAGGTAACATTAAACTTAACGAATCTTATATATTTGGAATCAGCTTAAAAAGCCAATTCTTTTGTTTATCAATTATTATGAAAATTCTTTTCTAGGGATTTGAGACGCTCCTTGCTTGCAGTTAATTACCATAGACTGTTTGATCTGAACTAACATTAATTAGAATTTAGTTTGCTTTGAATTTTCGTAGTTCAGCTGCATTGTCAACGCTGCTGCACCGGCATTGCAATTTTTCTAGCACTACTAGCACTACTCTAGCACTACTAGCACTACTCTAGCACTACTAACACTACTCTAGTACTACTAGCACTACTAGCACTACTCTAGCACTACTACCACTACTGGTCAATTGCACCTGTAGTTTTGATAATCTATTAAAGCCATACTATTTCATTTAGCCTATCCTGTACACGCATTTTTTGTATTCCAATGTAAACCAGTAACCTACCCTGTAAACCCATTTTCTGTTAATTCATATCTGTGTGGAGGCACTGTATGGGTTTCCACAAAAGAAATCCATACTTTCCCTGTACTATTTATTCCTGTCATTAAATAGACGTTAGAAACAGCAAGTTTGAGTCGAGCAAGTGAAAGTCGAGTTAAATCGAGCAGCGAAAATTGACAAAAAAAAACTCACACAAAAAAACTCAAAAGACAAAAAAAAAATATGTTCATTTTTGTTACGTTTTACGAGCCAGACAGACTTTTCAAGGGGAATAGTTGCCAAGTAGCACTGCGAAGTAGCATTCCTACTATGCTACCCCACTTTTCGGTGCCTTTTGACCGTGAGTACAGGGGTTCAAATCCTGGTGTCTCTGGGTACTTGGTTCAAAACTAGGGTCAGTGGCGTGACTCTGTAAGCTCAGCCAGAATCGACCCAGCTCTAAATAGGTATCTTGGGAAATCTAAGGAAGGTGAACAGGAAAGGTGTACGAAAGTGCAGGATAAATGGACCTCGGTTCTCCACTGCACTTCCAGGTTGAAGGGCCACGACATGGAGATCAACACCACCGGTAGGGACTGTAAAGTCAAATACCGTATTGTTTACCCTTTTCACCGTATTCCCTCTATCTTTTGTATAAGTTGCGCGTTTTCAAAAGCTCTTGCCAAACTTATTTCTACTTCTAATTTAAAGTTTTCCAAATGTACCTTTCTATAGTTTATACTTTTATGCTAAAAAGGAGAAAATAAAAAAAGCAGGTAAAATGCCCTTAAAAATTAGAAATCGTTTACGTCTTCCTCAGACTCATCCAAATTACAATCTTCCTCGGGCAATATTTTTAAGTAAACATTGTCATGTAAGAATAAGTCTTTAAAACCAATTGGAACGCTATTCCATTCTATTGGACAATATTCATCATAAATAGGAAGGGCTTCACATTGCCTGTTTACAAAACATAGTTCTCCAATGGTGACTAGATTTGATCTGAAAGTAAAAAGAGAAAATAAATAAATAAGTAATTGGCTAGGTGTATATATATAGCCTTTATTTATTCGGTTGAATTTAAAGTTAAACTATTCTAGCAAAAATGTGAAATTCTTACAGAATAATTTTGGAACCACCTGAATATATATGGACAACTCAATTAGAGTAAAAGATGGAAAGATAACGTGAGGATAACAAGCGTGCAAAGACCAAATATTAGAACCAGTTACTGACAAGGGCTGGAGACCCATGCAATCTTGTAAAAAGGACACTAAGTCAAACCCTAGGGTATATGGGTATAATGAAAAGAATGCCATCTAGTAGCGTCACAAATTTAGGAAGGGTAAATACCTTCCAAGTCCATGTGACTTTGTAGGATGACAATTTGAGAGGAACTTTAGGAAAACAATTGGATAGTTTAGAATTTGACAATATAGAAAATCGATAAAGTTATAATGGGACTTGACCCTAAAAAACCTCATCGAGGTCTCTAGGGAGGTTGTTGTTAATTGAAATCTGTAGTATTTGTTATGTATTTTTCTCATATTGTTCTTCTGTTTTGTTGTTTTAAAAAAATTCTCTCTCTCTCTCTCTCTCTCTCTCTCTCTCTCTCTCTCTCTCTCTCTCTCTCTCTCTCTCTCTCTCTCTCTCTCTCTCTCTCTCTCTCTCTCTCTCTCTCTCTCTACAGTTTTGATAAAGTTTTGAAGTTGTAGGAGATATCTTAGGAAGAAAAGTTATGGACGTAGCAGGGTAGAAGACAGAAAAGGCTTGTACGAGAAGTAACTGAGTGATAAGTTTTAAGAGAAGAGAAGGAAAGTGAGCAGGAAGTAAAAAGGAAGGAAGTAAAGAAGGCATAAAAATATTTGAATTAAGGAAAAAATGGAGCAAAAAATATACTTACCAAAGATCATGAAGATGCCACCAGTCTGCAAGATAGTATGGTATTCTATTGGAATGTTAAGAAATTGAAAAGAAATAATCAGTCTTGATTCACCCCAGTTAAAAATACGAATGCAGCCTCAACTAATGATAAAGAGTGTTAAAGAGAGATGAACGAAAAATTCGAGAATGGGCGAAAACTTCATAAAGCTATAGGAAATTCTACAGGAAAGAATAATTTTTTTGGACAATTTAGAAGCGAAGGAAGAAGATCTTTTCTTAAACGAAAAATTCAGAAGGGATGCTATGAGAACTCAAAAAGAACAAGGCCTCAGGAGATATAAACATGTTAAACGAGTTTTTAAAATATGGTCGATGTAAATCTAGATGTAAAACTATTGAAGACAATGTGGACAATCTTTGAAAAGGGAGAGGTGTCTAGTAAATTAAGGAAAACGTCAATTAAATGTCGCTATAAGATTGGCTTTAAAAGTGAAGGTGATAATTTAAGAGGCATTTTTTAGATTTTCTAAAAAGTCCAGTACTGGACTAAGAGATAATGTATGTTTAAGGGAAAAAGAATGCGATTTTAGGAAGGGAAGGCCAAACTTTTATTCTTCTGTTAATGATAAAGATCTGTTTGAATAATCAAACTGTTACCTTTACTGATTATGAGCAGCCACTGGAGGTGCAAGACTGAGTCTGAAAATTGTCGTTATGAATACTAAGGTCAGTCAAACTAGAAATAAATGAGAGTAAAGGGGTGATTTTAGGTAATGAGAAAATCGATCAGGTGGATAGCTTCACTTACAAAGGTAGTATTATTAGAAAGATGGACGACAACCTGAAGATATACAAAGTAGAATAGCCAAGGCACTAGGAGTCTTTTCACAGTTGAAAAGAATTTAGAAGCATAAGAAGATAGATCGTCGAATCAAGGTTAAAATATTGGAAGCGATGATAGTGGTCAAGTAAGTGCAAAGCACCATGGGTGCTTCGTAATACGAAGGAAAATTAGTTCGATGTTTTCTAAAGGAGCTGCCAAGGATAATTTTAGGCGCTCATTTGACTACAGATGAAGGATGACATATTGCCAATAATTCCCCTTTTTGGCCATTCCTCTGGGGTCAAACGTAAAGCAGGTCATTACCGAATGGGGTGAGAGGAGTCCATAAGAAAGGACTTAATTTAACCAGAACTACAGGGGAGGAAGTAGAAAATATTTCAATTTCAGCACTAGTAAACTTACAGGTTAATTTTTTTGCGTTTCTAATTTACCTCCTCTCTTCATATGCGTATCCTTTCATTTTATTTAAACAACTATACAGTCGTTACACTGCTTTCAACGTGTTAGATTTGCGGCATTTATTGAGTTTTTTTTCGTAATGGCAATAAATCGCTTAATTTTAGATTACTTTTAAAGTTGAAGAAGAGCGAAAATGGAGACAGACCTGTACGAACATGTCTGTTCTTAACTTCAAAATAAAAACAAAATCAAAATAGTTTGTGCAGAAGCTAGAATTTATTCCCCTTCGTCTTTTTTTATACTACTACAAAAAAGTTTAGAGAAATAATTAAAAAAAAAATATGCACAAGGGAATTAGGATACGTAAATAAAAATGAAGAGGAACACCGATTTAATCCAATTTATAATAGTTCGATAAGTAAAAACAGAATAAAACACTATATACTTTTAATAGTGAAGAATATCAAGGATATTTGTATAAACAGTCTAATACAAATCTAACCTTTAATAATAAAGGTAAAAAAATAGACTTTATTATAGGTCGAGAAAAAAAACTCCCCCATTCCCAAAAAGTCAAAGTGTTCCCGAGTATTTGGGCAATTTTGCTGAAATTATCAAATAATTTTTTTTTTATATTATTATTACTACCTCCCACTTCCCGAACAAAATAATTCAATTCCAATAACACAATTCCACCCTTTTTTTACAAAAAAAAAAACGAAAAAAATAACACAACTCCACCCTCACTAAAACGCTAATAGCGATCGGGGACAAAGGAATGAACAAAAGAAGAAGAGAGATAAGAACTTTTAAATGAACTTTAACAATGCGTTTCAGCTTGCCTTATCCGACTTATAAGCTTTACCCCTGGTTCCCATTGCTGCGATTTCGCGCAAAATCCGGCGACACGTGACAAATGACACAAATCGTGCGACAAACGACGCAAAACCATTCGTTTTGCTGCAATGTCGGATGGATTGAATAATTTCAACTCATAAGACAAATCGCATGCGTTTTTCTGATTAAAAAAAAAAAAAAATTCTGAATTTTGCTTAACGCTCTCATTGCTTTAACTGAAGAACCTGATTTGAATTCTTCTAGAGTTTGTCGTAGCGACGCAAAAGTCTGCGTTTCTTTGTGAACCTCCATCCAATTCTGTTGTACGTCTGTTCCGTCAGAAAAAAAACGTGTCGGGATTGACGTAGCAGTGGGAACAAGGGGTAACGCTGGTTTTCTGGATTAACAGATGATAATACGGCAGGTTGTTTACTTAAACGCTATGGACAACTAAAGGAAAAACAGCAATAATCACGTGTACTCCACTGCAAACATAGCTTATTAACAAATCCCTTAAGGCTTGCCAAATTTAATCTTTACTGTCCTTCCTTGTTATCTGCATACAATTTTATTTGTTTTTCTCAATTTGAATATACTTATCTTTCTTTTTTACATATGGCGTCACGTATTTTAAATTTTCCGGGGTTACTAAGTGTAACTAATCCGACGACTATTCCATACCGTTTCAGGTAGAAATCCTCTTAGCCTTGACGTCATTTACGCCTCGTAAAATGCTAATTATAAAGCCTCGTTTTCAAGCCAACCACATCCAACACGGGTTGTGCAGATTATTGTTTTGAGAGCCGTGTTAAAGACGGGAGAATATCTTCTCAGAACCCATGTTGAACCATGCTATTCTGGCGCGTTAAAATTTTCAGGAATCCACGTCCAACAGGCTTGGGACTCGAAAGATAAAAACGTTTTAAAGTTTTTCTGGGTTTCACACGGAGAAAATGAAAACGATTTTTGTTAAACCTGCTCAAAACACGCTTCAAACCTAAACCCAACTTAAGTAATCGGGCTTGTCGGATAAGGAATCTTGCTATGTTTGACGCACCATAATAAAGAAGTTAGGTATGAATATGTGGCACCAGATAAAACAAATAAAATTAGTACAAAACAGAATGCATTGACCCCCTTTTGAATTACACGATTTTGAATTTATTAAATTTTAAACGGATGAGTGGTTTAATCAATATTTCCACGTTTACAGTTTTCTATGTCCTTGCCACTCCTATCCTAAATTAAATAAGCAAATAAAAAAAAGTTTTGCTTTAACTGAAAGTAAAGAGCAACACTAAAACTTAAAACGAACAGAAATTATTCGTATATAATAGGGGCTGTCCTCTCCTCAACACATCACTCTTTACGCTAAAGTTTGACTATTCGTCGCAACTCTACTTTTTAAAACAATAAAAACTTTAGCGTAAAGAGCGAGGCGTTGAGGAGAGGACTGCCCTTTTCATATACGGAATAATTTTTGTAAGTTTTAAGTTCTAGTGTTACTCTTTACGTCTGGTTAAAAAAAAATTATTATTTAGTTTCTGAACGTTTTCAGCTAATACCGGTTCGAATTTGGTTCACCGTACATGATATATTAAAACAAAATTTGCATATTTATTTTAGCACATTCATTCTGTACACGAAGAATTGCCCCCTCCTTAATACCTTGCTCTTTACGCTAAAGCTGCAAGCACTTTTTATAATATTTTCTAATAAAATCGAATAAAATCGAACGGCCCCGTGTTTCAGTAGATGCTCTTAAAGAGTTGGGACAAACAGTAAAACTTTAGCGTAAAAAGCAAGGTATTGAAGAGGGGGCAACCCTTCATACATAGAATGATTTCTGTTCGTTTTTCAAATAATACCGGTAAATCTGGCTCACTCTCTATGAAATATACCCCTCCCCTTCATGGAAAATTATTCAGTGGAAATTTCATCCAACGGAAAGTGCCCCCCACGGTCAAATTCCCTCCGGACATTTCCATCCTCAGCGAGAATCTCCATCCCTGTAAAATTACTTGCGGAAGATTCAGCCTGAAAAATTCTCCATAGCATTCTTTCATTAGAATAAGATTATAATCTGTCACTCAATCACTCCAGAAATTCCACCTTCCGTGGAAATTACTTCCCTAAAATCAAAACCACGGAAAAAAGCCCCAGCATAATTCCACCGGAACATCTCCAAATGAAAAATTTGACAAAGAGAATTTAAGGCAATTAAAAAAAAAATTTAGTATAGTAATTCTATCCACCCACCCCCCTAAGTAACATTTCTCCTGGAATATTCACCCAAAGAAATTTCTCTCCCCAATGAAGATTCTCGCTATAGAATCTAGCATACCCTTCACCCCCCCCCCAAAAAAAAATTGTCTGTATACTTTCTAATAACGAGTACTATATGAAAACAATGGGCGAATTTCATAACTTACGGGCCTCTCCCCACGGACTTTGGGGGGTCAGTTTACACCTAAAAACATAAATCTTTGATCTTTCAACTATACTGAACAAAATGGTTATCTCAAAATTTTGACCAAATCATTTTGGGGGGAAATGGGTTACTTGAGTTAATTTACTACTAGTACTACTACTAACAACTTACTGCAGCACCAAGTCGCCTGATGCCAACACAACGATGCACACTCCTCCTCCATTCTAATATATTCAAAGCCTCTCTCTTTACACCCTCCCAAGAAGTTTTTGTTCCCTTGAATCTCTCCTTAAGACATCCTCCCATCTTTTTCTAGGACAACCTGCTTTTCGTTTTGCCCTAGACGGTTTCCCGACAAGGAAATTTAATTTAATTTGCATCCATGTTTTCTCCTTAAGTTAGGTTAACTGGATGCAAACCGATACAAACGCGGAATTTTTTGGACAAGAAGCACATTTGGGGAAGAAACCGAATGTTTTAGGAAACAAAATAATAACATTGGACTAATTCGGACGTTGTAAGAAAACATCAAAAGAGAGCGAGACACGTGAGATTTCAGAGAAGTAAACACAATTATCAGTGTTCAAACTACAGATGCAAAATTCATTTTATAGATATAGATTACACTATCGGATGCCATTATTTATTACAACTACATTTCATAGTTTGACGTAAAAAAAAAGAAAAAAAAATGCAATTAAAAATGACCATGAAAAAGAATGATTTTCACCCATTCGACAATGAGAAACAAAGAGACAAAATCAAATATTTTGGCAAGTACCCCAGTGCCAAAAGAAAAAAATAGCTTTTTGAAGGTAACTGTAACAAAGAAACACCGAAACATATAAACAAAAACCAAGCCAAAATAAATGAAACTACCACTAGTACTACTAACAACTCACCGCAACACCAAGCCACCTGAGGCCGACATATCTATGCCCACTCCTTCTCCGTTCCAATCTATTCAAAGCCTTCCTCTTTACACACTCCCAGGAACTTCCCTTTTCCCTTAAATCTTTCCTTATGACATCCTCCCACCCAACCGAGGTCTTTCACTTAGCCCTAGACGGCTGGCTGAAAAGGACAAACTTTAAAAGAGTATTCACAAATCAGACTGGGCAGGAATTCTTTGCGGATTAGCAGAGCGATTAGCATAGCTTGGCTACTTATCTCATTTTGTTAATAAATCAAGATCAAATGATCTTGGTTTAAAATGAGAAAGATATTATTAGAATTAATTTATTGTAAACTGGGTTTATATAAATATTTCCAGTATCTCTATTTATAGCAAGGCATCTATTTATGCAATTTTCAATGTTTCAATCAGCTCCTTAAAAGATTGTGGCAAACCATTACTGTAAATTGCCTCCTTAAAAGATTGTGGTAAGCCATTTATTGTGGTAATTAAGATTTTATTTGATAACACTTAAGAATATTATTTGATTCTCTTGGGATTAAATTAATGAAATGTATTGGGCTTATGGAAAGATCCACTTATGGAAAGATCATTACTTATATAGATCTCCGAATTTGAGCCCAAAGCTGAGACGTGAAGTCGTTTTTGTCATAACGTAATCTATGATGACATTGAAGAGCTATGGGGCCACTGCACATCCTTGGCGCACCCCTGTCGTGATTTGAAAGAACGGGCTGCGCCGACCATTTACTTGTACACAGCTCTCCGTCCCATGGTGCAGCGCCTTGAGAAGTCTGCAATATTTCTCGGGTAGGCCAGTCAACTCTAGAATCCGCCAAAGAGATTTTCGATCGACTGAGTCAAATGCAGCACGGAAGTCAACGGAGGCGAAAAATGCTTTCTATCGGAACTCTGTGGTCTTCTCTACTATTTGTTGAATCGTGAAAATCTGCTCGATGATTGAACGATCCGACATAAATCCAGCTTGCTCCGATCGTCTGATTTTTCGAATGATGCTCCGACATCGATTCAGCAGGACCATTGAAAACAGTTTGCCAGGGACTGACAGTAGGGTTATTCCCCGGTAGTTGGAGCAGTCGCTTTTCGAACCTTTTCTCTTCCATAAGGGGATGATGACGCCCTTCCACCAATCCTCGGGAATTATCTCTGTTTGCCAGATTGTAGAGAACAAGGTGTGCAGAAACAGGAGCATTGCAGGACCTCCATATTTTAGCAGCTCTGAGTTTAAGCCACAGATAACAGCAGCTTTATTATTCTTGAGTCTTTTACTGCATGTCCAATTTCTGAGGGGCTGAAAGGCTCATCTGGAGGAACATCTGTTCCAGGTCTTTGACTGCAAGGTTGGCTGGGACTATCATTAGGAAGCGCAGACGGACCAGTATTGTTGAGGAGCGAACAGAAGTGGTCCTTCCACCGCTCAAGACAAGAACCTTCGTCAGAAAGAAGTGCACCATCCATGGACAGGACGAGACCCAAGGTGGGAGTTTTATTTTCAGTGAGGTCTCGGAGATGCTTGAATAGGCTGCCCATGTCTTTCTTTTTTGCAGCTAGCTCAATTTCATCGGCTTTCCTTGCAACAAACTGGGTTCTATCCTGGTGAATGAGTCTGTTCCCCACTCCATTGAGCCTCCAATATGTGGTCATGTCCCCAAGAAGTCTTACCTTCCATCCTTGCTCTAAGACTTGCAGTGATTCATTAGTTAGCCACGATTTCTTTGGATAACTTCTCTTACCAAGCACTAGTTGTGCTGCTTCGCTGGTCTGCAATTTAAAATGCTTCCAGAGATCTTCGCTGCTATTAAGTGAGCCAAGGGCCTCGAAGCGATTCGATATCTCAATACTGTGCTTCTGGCGAGTTTCCGATCGTTGTGCATGGAGGCGAGGCCTAAGACCGGCGCACACAAGCCTATGGTCTGCGTTTATAAGCTCTGCTGATCTGTAAGTTCTGCAGTTCTTCACAAATGATCTCCAGCGTTTGGAAATAATGACGTAGTCAATCATCTTCTTTGTACGACCGTCATTACTATACCACGTGTGCTGATGAATAGTTTTGCGTTGGAAGTAGGTGTTTGCAATGTAAAGGTCGTGAGATCGGCACAGTTAGGTAAGCGAAGCCCATTGTCGTTAAGTGGCTCGGGGGATACAGGACCAACTTTGCCACGCCATACACCCATATCATCACGCACTGTCACATTAAAGTCGCCAAGGAGAACAGTTTTATCATGGGGGGATACTGTTGCAAGGCATCTGGACAAAGCAGAGTAGAAATCCTCCTTAGTCGCATCATCAGAATCGTTGGTCGGGGCATAGCATACGATGACAGTCATCTTGCCATGCTTGTGTCCAAAGCGGGCCTTCATTAATCTGTCAGATACAGCTTCGTGTAAAAGTAAGGCCTTTCTTGTAAGGCTATTTAGTGCAAGGCCAACACCATTCCTTCTCGAGCTTCCTCCAGACCAGAGCAATGAGTCACTGTTACCAATTCGCTCTTCTCCACTTCCGGTAAGACGTGTTTCTGTAAGACCTGAAATTGACACTTTGTTCTTGCGAAGTTCTTCAGAGAGTAGGTTCTTTGAAGCAGGTGCATTCAGAGTCAAGACATTCCAGGTGGCTATTCGTAGCCCCCCTTCGGTCCATAAGGTTTAGTATGTCAGTCTTTCTGACGTCGTCAGCATGTCCATTGACCCGCGATGGTCGAGATCTTAAAAAGGAATCCGGGTCCGAGGCTATATTGTCACTTTTCGTAGCACTTAATTTTCTTGTGGAGGGTCGCTAGCCCAACCGACCATAGGCCTGGAATCTGATTAGAGCTAGGTAAACCTAGGTACTGAGATTCCCAGGGTGGGACCCCGCCACATGAAGTTGCGGCCGTCCTGATCGGAGTGTTTAGTTAGGGGAGAAACCCCATATCCAAAGGCACGTGGTCAGCAGACAGAGTCTGCTTCATTCCGGACGAACTCTATTCACCATTCACCCGGACGATCTCCATTTTATTGCAATTGGCTCCCTAAAAGATTTTGGTGAGCAATTTACCGTGGAAATTAGAGTTTCCTCGTCAAAAAGCACTAAATGATCAGACTGTTCTAAAATGTGAAGGGATAATTTTGGCAGAGCCGAAATTATTATTTTATTTTCACATCTTGTGGATGTATCTATTGAAAGCTGGTAATGAAGTAGTCGTCCCTCCGATGTTGACAGGGTCTGCCAATGAGATTCAGGATTTCTTTCACTTCGTGATAGCTCACTTCAAAAGGATTTTTTTTTTGCACTGAGGACAGGTGGCGGAGGTCCTTACGAAATATCTACTTAGTATTTGTTTGTGTGCGCTGGGTGAAAATCCCCATAATTACCTTGGTTATGCTTTAATTATATTCCCTCTTTTTTTTTTGTCAAACGTCAGATTAAAAGCATTCATGACGGTTTCTTGATTTCTCTGACAACAATACGTGACAATAATCCTAATTAAAATTAACATTTGAATTAAAATGGAATAGTTGTGGGCATCAAGTCATGACTAATTGTAGAGAAAGCTAAGACAGATAGTCCAATTGAGTGAGAAGAAAACCCTGGCATAAATTCCCCTTTTATTAGGATTGTATAAAAATGAGGTTAGTTCATTTATTAATAGATATATCTATCTATTAACCGTCCATGCATCATTGCTAGGGCAGTAGAACCGAGGTAGACAGTCATAGAGCTAATATAGTGATAGAACCTGCAGTTTTCCAAGAGTTTGATTAATCGGCGGCTGAGTTGAAATGTTTCAACAGCTGGGAATTATTATAGTGCCAAAACTGGCGACAAAAACGGATAAATCTGACAAATAACGAAATCGTCTGCAGACGACGTCGAGCGAAAAACTCTTTTCGACAACTAAGTCAAAATATTTCTTAACAGTCGGAAAACCACTAAGACACCACAACTGGCAACCTAAACGCATAGGATATGACGTAAAGGATAAATACATCGAGGTAATAAAAACGTGCAAAATATTTTCTGAGGCTGAGTCAAAATTTTTCAACAGAGCCGGAACATAATAATGATGCCAGAGCTGGCCACAAAAAGGATAGAATATGAGAGAAATCGCACAAATAGTTTTTGGCACGAATATCCAGGATAAGAAGCTTAAGAAAGACTTTAAAGCCTAGAAAAACTTTAAAGGCTTTAAGACTTTAAATGCTTTGAAGGAAGCATGTAGCAGTTTTGATTGTAAGGATGCGGTAGATTGGATTTGAAGGATGTCGCAGTTTTGATTTGTAAGATGTGGCAGCTATATCCCCGGTGAGTTTCAGTTTTCTTTATTGTGTACTGCCATCATACAGTGGCGTCAATTCACTAATGGTTCATAAATTGTTTTCTTTTCTTTATGAGAATATGTGTACAATTATATCCAGAATAAGAAGCTTAAGAAAGACTTTAAAGGCTAGAAAAGTTTGAAGGATTGTGGCAGTTTTGAGTTGAAGGAAGTGGCAGTTTTGTTTTGTAGGACGTGGCAGTTTTTAGCTGAAGGATGTGGTAGCTGGGGTTTGAAGGATGTGGCAGTTTTGATTTGAAGTATGTGGCAGTTTTGATTTGATGTATGTGGTAGTTTTAAGAATATAAATACGTTCGAACCCAGGATAAGGGTAAACTTACAATATTCTTTCCTTATCTGCAGTTTTATCGATTTCCAGGAGGTAGTTAAGGATTTCAGAAACCTGGACGAAAATCGTCAGACTTCGATCCATTCGATTTTCCCATACTAAGCTGCTGATCTTGAATCTTGCGTTATCTAACATTATCTGAAAGAAAAATTACGATTTTGAATTGACAAGGAGAGAATATATGATTTGCCAAAAATAATGGAAGAGAAAACAAAAATTTTTGAACAAGCAAAAAGATTGAGATAGCAGAGGTATTTTGGCAGATCTCTGCTAAGCCTTTTTCAGTGCAGGAGAATTTAAAAATCACAGAAAACGAAAAAAAGAACAAGAGCTAAGAGCTCATATAGCACTTGTGACGAGGCAAGAAGAGCTAAGAACCAAGAGCTCATATGGTATGAGCTCTAACAAAATTCTAAGAATCAATAGATTGATTTAAAAGGAAAATCAGAGGCTTAATGCCGGTCAGGATTTTAAATAAGAGCTCTGAATCACGATATCCTTCTAAATATCAAAATTCATTAAGATCCGATCACCCACTCGTAAGTTATAAATACTTCATTTTTCCTAGTTTTTCCTCTCCCTTTAGCCTCTCAGATAGTCGAATCTGGGAAAACAACTTTATGAAGTCAATTTGTGCAGATCCCTGACATGCCTACCAATTTTCATCGTCCTAGCACGTCCAGAAGCACCAAACTCGCCAAATCACTGAACGCCTCCCTCCAACTCCCCCAAAGAGAGCGAATCAAGTACGGTTATGTCAATCACGTGTCAAGGACATTTGCTTATTCTATCCACCAAGCTTCATCCCGATTCAAACACTCCAAGTGTTTTCCAAGATTTCTCCCCCCAATGTCAAAAGATCTGGTCGGGATTTGAAATAAGAGCTCTGAGACATGAATTCCTTCTAAAAATATCGAATTTCATTAAGATCCGATCACCTATTCGTAAGATAAAAATACCCCAATTTTCAAATGCTTTGGTTTACGATTTATGCTCCTTACAGATTAGCTTTCCAACAGCAACTTGACTGGTGTGTCTTAAGAGATACGACTAAATTCATTCATTGTTCTCCTTTTCTATCTAGTTTTTATTTTTGCTTTTTTTTCGAGTGGGTATCTAAGGTTATTTCACTATTTTGGTTAGAAAGTAAGATAAATATTTTAATGCGCGCTTATTTACTTTTAATTGGCTTTGGAGCTTGGGCTTCAAGATTGATTTTTGTATTTTCGTGTTTTGAATAAAGTTCCCCGTACCAGAACAACCTCCCTCCCCCTCCAAAAATTCCTTAAAAATGACAAAAATAGCAGAAAACTATGACAAATTAACAATAATTTATTCTTAATTTCATACAACTAGCTCTCAGGGGGCAAAGGGGACTGCAGCCCTGGCTCCTACATAAAGTATTCAAGCCCCCCCCCCAGACGTTTGGCAGACGTCTGCTAAGCCTTTTACTTGTGCATGGGAACATAAACACACCCAAAAAACGGAGAATTGAAAACTAAAAAAAAAAAAAAGCAGGAAAAATCAAAAGAGACGGAAAACAAAGAGAAAAGAACCCAGAGAGAAGCAGATGTAATACACACAAAAAATAATACATTAATATTAACTTATACTCCCAAGCAATAGCTTCAAAAACTAGGAGGACTAGATTCATGGCTCCTAAGGTAAAACTCTTTCCCAGCTAGTCTTCATTATTGCATACCACTCGTTGGGATTTCTTGCATTTTAACATCTTTTCATGCTTTATGACATAAACCCATACTTATCCTCTACCTATACCCAAAGCCATATCCCCCTCTCCCCAAAATGTTTGTCAGGCTTATAAAAACGTAACAAAAATGAATGCAAACAAATTTTTTTTTGCGTTTTTTAAAGTTTTTTTGTAGCCCCTCCCCCGAAAATGTTTGTACGACTCATAAATACGTTACAAAAATGATTATAAAGAAATTTTTGATGTGTTTTTTAAAGTTTTTTGTACCCCCCACCCCAATAAAAAATCCTGGATACGTTCTTACATACACCAGTAGTAATCCACCAGATTATGAGTCTCAAACAACCACTTTGTTCCTAGAGACCTCGATAAGGCTTGATTAACGGTTTACGAGATTAAGTTAGGTTTACCAACAGTTTACCAAAACTACCTTCTAATTCTGCCAGAGGCGTCAATCCTTTCAAAAAAGGGGAGGGGGCAAAAGTGAAGCTTTAAGAATCTGGGGAGGGAGTATCCAAAAAGATTTTTCAACGAAAATAAAAAAAAGTTTTTTTTTCAAAATTCTTGGGGGGAGGGGTAACAAATCTTCTCATCTTTCGAAAAGAAAAACTACTATTATAAGTTTCCGTTTTTTTTAATTAAAAAAAAAAAATATTACCTTTGATCTGAACACTGATCGACGATCATAATTTACATATTTGAATGTTAACCGTCGTAAAATTGACAAATAGCAAATGGGGTAGATAATTAGTGATATAGTCGTGCGTAAGTTGGTATTACCCACAAATATGCCAATAATGCTACCTAGGCATTATTCTTAGAAATCAAGAACTCATACATTATTTAAAAGTTCAGAGCCTACAAAGTTGAAATGAATTCAAAGTTAAAACAGCAGCCTGGCAGATTTAAATCCATCGCTTAAAGCTAAACTCAGCCGATATCACATTTTTGAATATATCGAACCCATTTGAAGGGTTTTTGAGTTAGCAAAAGCAAAGTTGCAACTTTTTACAGCCATTTAATGCTAAAAGAAAAAAAAATATATTGGTACGTAAGTGGTTTTAGTTCGCCAATAATAGAAGTTTCCACAAAATAATTTACCATATTATATTTAATAATCAATAACTTAATAATTATTTAACAATTAGCAAAATAATTTACCTGGTCCTGGGTTCTAGTCTCCCTATACACTGGATATGAGTAGTGTGCAACAACTTTGTATTTGTTCCATTTATTATAAGGGGTTCTACTCATTTCTTCGTGAATTACTGAAAATAAAGCACAAAAGATTATATTAACACATAAAAGCACTAAAATGAAGACTCTAAGTTTGGTTCCAATAGGAAAAAGTCTAGAGGGGTAGGAGTTGGGTGGTTGGCAACCCATTTCACCACTTTCCTTATATTTACAATGGCTTAATAAAATACAAAATCGCCAACAATAAGTCCCTGAATTTTAGTGAAAGAAATTTAAAAACAAATGATTTTCAAACCTTTCTTTTTTTAGAGGGGGATGGAATGTACAGAAATGTAAGGAATTACATACCCTAAAGATGAAATCCCAAAATGGTTACAACCCCGAGGGACAAGCCTAATAAAGCTCTATTCCAGAGGCACCAATTCAAGAAACTAATGGGAAGGGGAGAAATATATTTTTCAAAATGGGGGGGGAGGGGAAGCAGTTTTGTTTTCATTTTTTCTAATGAAAATACCAAAGATAAAGGTTGGCGATTACGTTCTGGTTGAGCTGAGCAGAAACCCAGTGAATCCCGTTCGCTATATTGCCAAGATTCAAGAGGTAGCAACTAAAGAGCTTGAGGTAAAGTCTCAAGGGGAGACTTGAATAGGAGACTTTGTCAAACAGTTCGTGGTAACGATCTGTAGTAAGGAGCGACCCGTCTCAATAGTAACCGAAACTCTTAAAAATTGAATTTTGATACCAATAGTTACATCAAAAGAATCGCATTTCAATGCTGATTTTAAATATATAAGTTTTATCAAGATCAGTTACACCCATCGAAAGTTAAGAGCCTGATAGAAAATAGGGGGAAACATCCCCTAAAAGTCATACAATCTTAACGAAAATCACACCATCAGATTCAGCGTATCGGAGAACGTTGTTATAGAATTTTCAAGCTCCAGTCTACAAAAATGTGGAATTTCGCATTTTTTGCCACAAGACAGATCACGGATGCGTGTTTATTTGGTTTTTTTTTTGTTTGTTTTTTTTTCCCAGAGGAAAAAAAACAAACCATGCTCTTTATGCTAAAGTTTCTTACTGTTATAAAAAGTAGAGTTAAGAGAAAGAGTCAAACTTTAGCGTAAAGAGCGGGGCGTTGAGGAGGAAAAGCCCCTTTCATGTACAGAGTAATTTCTGTTCGTTTTAAGTTTCAATGTTGCTCCTTACTTTCATTTAAAAAAAACTTGTTTTTTTTTCTATTTAATTCTAAGTGACAAAACGGCTAGTGCCTTAAAGACAGAAGTTGAAATTTAACTGGAACCACCATCAATTACAGGAGGAGACAAGATTAATAAAGCGGCTCAATTTTGGTGTTCATCCGTCTATATATAATTTGAAACGGATTTATTTTCTCTTTCTTCTTTTCTTTTTTTTTAAGACTAACTGATTCTGCAGATTTTTGTAGTACATGCCCTAAAGATGAAATCCAGAGTACTCTTTATACTCTTACAGCCTAAAGACAAGTTTAACCGTTTCCCTGGGTACTTTTCTGTTTACTGTGTAAGGTAGCCAAACGTGATCCAGATACGGCCAAACCAATACCAGAGTAGCCTAAGTTCGGTATTTTTGGCCACTTACAAAGACTTGCTTCTAGCTAGAATTGTGGTAGTGTATTCCTAGATGTCTTTTTCCGTGATGGTAACCAATTCGCTTTTGTACATTAATTAACTTCCTATCGGTTGAGTTAATGCCTGGAGAATTAAAAAAGTCAAAACCTGTCGATGAAGGGTCGATGCTCTTTGGAAACTGTCTTAATCAAACTATTTTTCAGATCCGGTGAATTTTGATATTCGGATCCCAGGAGCAAAGCTACTGGTAAATGATTTCATTACTTTACCCGGATTAACTTATTGCCAGCTAATTTTTCTTAATTCTCATGACAGTGCATTTAGTTTTTGGTGAGGGTGGGGCGCAGTGGTAATATATCAGCAGATCAGTCATCAGCTTTCTTACATATTGCGAAAAAAATTGTCACGATTAAAAATGTGACAAAGCATTAAGTTCTTCGTGTTATAGTTTATATTCTGTGTTTATTAATACTTTCGTGATTATTTTTGTATATTTTTTTAAACAGAAAAGTACCAACAAGAGTTGATCCATCCTGAAAAAAAAAAATTGTTACTAGAAGTATACCAAAACTTTATTTTGATAGAGGGTCTAAATAATTTCGGAGGAGGGAGGTCTTTGTTATTCAAGGTAAGAGGTTGTAAACCTCCAGCTTAAGGTTTCAGGCAACAGCAATTTGAATATTGTACTTTTTGGTTCAATTGGATATAGTTTTTTAGGACTTTCAGGCTCTTTTTAAAAAATCTAAAATATTCTTATAACTACAAATTCTTATAAGACTGTCCAGTTGAATCTGATTGAAAATTACCATTTTCAAAATGGTACTAAACGGGAAAGTTTCATCTCTAGTCAGTTTCTTTAAAAACCATATTTTTTTTTTAATTTGTATAATACGGCCGTCGTTCACCCTTTACTCTTTGCAGCTACGTTACAACCATGATTCTGCGAAGAAATAAATGTAGGTAAAAATAAGACAAATGGTATATAAGGTGTTAGTTCCTTAACTATCAGGCGTCAAAAGAAAAGAAAAGAAAAAAAGATACAGGTAAAATAAAGCAATATCCTTAAATTTCTGGTTTCCCTGAATTTCGCGAAAAGGAAATTTGGGAATCCAAAATCTCACTGAAAATATGCACAAACTAAAATTAATGATTTGTTTTCATGTTAAGGTTCGTAAATTAAGAACATTAATTAATGGGTAGATTTAGAAGAGTCCAATTGAGGCAAACCCACAGAAATTAAGGGTTAGCGGAAGCCATGGAATAAAGGAATAAACATGAGCATCAGGTTCTGATATTTGGAAATGCAGTCTTCGAAAAGCACTCAACATCCATTGTACAGTCTCAATCTCAAATGTTTAAGTTTCTCTAATGTCATACCGTAGTGAACGTCATCCATAAAAGTCAATGACAGTATTTGGACCACATCTTACAGATTAAAATAACAGAATCTCTTATCTAATAACTCCTCATTGACATGACAGTACTTGGGCCACATCTTACAGATGGAAAATAACAGAATCCCTTATCTGGCAACTCTTCCTTGACATGAAAGTACTTCGGGCACATCTTACAGATGGAAAATAAGAGAACCCCTTATCTGACAACTCTTCATTGACATGACAGTACTTGGGCCACATTCTTAAGATGAAAAATAACAAAATCTCTTATCTAACAATTCCTCCTTGACATGGCAGCACTTCGGTCACAACTGACAAACCCTCATTGACTTCAAGAAAATCTTAACTGAAAGCCTTGAGAATGGGAGAAGAGGAATAGTTCCAGGATAACCCTGTTCCAAAAACACCAATGAGGGAAAAGATCACCCTATACAACACCGCCAATGAAGCCTATTTGATGCGAAGCCAGGTATATGCGTGAATGCTTTTTAATGAGAGCATTCCGATAATCAGATTTAACGAGTATATTTGAATAATTACTTGTAATGCTTTAAATCAATAGTAATAAAGAGTCAAATTAATTGGGAATCAGAAACCAAATTATGAAATTTCGGCTGAGATCAAGTTTTCTTAGCCTAATTCATACATTTAGACAAATTTTCTCTTAACGCAAATTGGCTTAACACAAAACTAACCTGACTGAAATTCATCATTTGGCGATATCCTTTTAAATACTGCCATTTGAGAACAACAACCAAGATGTTCAGATCCTGCAAATCCTTGGCCAATTCCTTTGATTTCAAAGCTATAGTCAGGGTAGGAGGAACATATTTTTTCACACCTATAAAAAAAAATTTGCCAAAATTCAATAAAAAAAAGAGCGAAATCCGACATAGGTTAGTACTATCTGAGCACTTTTTTTTTTACAAATTTTATTTATTATTTTTGATTAGTTTGCACTTGCATTTATAATTTCGAACTAAACGGAACAGTTTAGTTGTGTTAATTTTTATATTTCAATATTAAAGTTAATTATAGTTTTCGATATTTTATAAAATAGCTTTATAGTTTATTTATAAATTAGTACATAAAACTGTTTAAAAATGGTATTATATTTTTATAAAAAAAGTTAAATATATGCATTTGAACTTAATAATCATGACCTAGGTTACTGTCAATCATTGGGCAAAATCTGTTATTATTTTTCGTCGATATTGTAAGAATTGCTACACATGTGTCAATAATGCAAGCACCTCCTCCACTTTTTGAATTTCTCAGCACCTCGCTCTTTACGCTAAGGTTTGACCTTTTGTTCCAATTATTTAAGAATGATTCCTGATACACAAGGGCCGTTTAATTAGAATAATAAGCTTTTTCCAAAGTTTCAAAAAAAAATTTAGCGTAAAGAGTAGGTATTCAGAAGGGGGCAACACCCCTCATATACAACATAATTTCTGTTCATTTTAAGTTTTAATGTTGATCCTAACTTTCAATTGAAAAAAACTTGCATTTGTTTTATTCAATTTTTGATTGTTTTTTATATAATGCCTGGAAATCCAGTCTCCCTTCATGGAAAATTCCATTTCCCAAAACGTTCCTCGATGGACAGATACTCCCACGTACCTCCCCCTCCCCTCGAAAAATATATGTATACTTCCCAATTCCCAAATCTATGTGTAAACAATAAGTAAAGTTCAAAGCTTCCAGCCCTTCCCAGGGGACTGCTGGGGGTCAAGTCATCCTCAAAGACATGAATACCAAAGCTTTCTGGGCAACAGCCCTCATATACGCAATAATTTCATTTAGTTCGTTTTAATTTTTAATGTCAATCCTAACTTTCAGTTGAAAAAACTTGCACTTTTTTATTCAATTTCTGATTGCTTTTACATAATGCCTAGAAATTTAGTCTTCCTTAATGAGAAATTCCCTTCCCCGAAATATTCCTCAATGGAAAGGTACTCCCACGTACCCCCCCCCCCTCCTCGAAAAATATATGTATACTTCCCAATTCCCAATAGCCAATACTATATGTAAACAATAGGTAAAGTTCAAAGCTTGCAGCTATTCCCCAGGGGACTGCTGGGGGGTCAATTCATCCTCAAAGACGTAGATAATGGAGCTTTCGACTATGCTGAACAAAATGGCTATTTCAAAATTTGGACTGGAGAACTCTGGGAAAAAAGGAGCATAGGAGGGGAGTAGCTGCCTCCAGTATTTTTAGTTACTTACAAATTGCACAAGAACTTTTTATTTCGGATCAAATAAACCCTTTCCCGATCTTCTAGGATTAATAGTTCTATCCAATCACCCCTGGGAAAAAAATTAATAAAAAATAAGCATAGATCAGTGATCTTGCTTCCGACGATAAATACAAAATTCCATATTTCTGTACAAAGGAGCTTGAAACCACTGCAATAGTGTTCTCTGATATGCTGAGTCTGATGGAGTGATTTTATTAAGATCATTGGATGTTTTGGGGGTGTTTTCCCCTTTTTCGGAAAAACCGGAAAAATTGTCTCTGGCTCATAACTTTTGATAGGTAACATTAAACTTGATAAATTTTATATATTTTGAATAAGCATCAAAATTCAAATCTTTTGATGTATCTACTGTTATCAAGACTGTTTCTTAGAGTTTCGGTTACTATCGAGCCGCATCACTTCTTACTTACAGTTAGTTACCACGAACTGTTTGAAAAGCTCATAATGAAATTATGGACTATGCCGTTTCGATGGAAGCCAGTTAAAACAGGACCAGTTGAAACTTCTAGGAATTTTCGCAGTAAACACAAGTTTTTTTTTTTTATAACCTTTACCAAAATGTAATGTGTTCATTTTCAGCAAGAATAGTATTTGAAGTATCCAAATTGTGCTGGTGATAAAGGAGAAAATCAATAGACCTTGTAAAAACCAAGTGCTATGTTTTTAGTTACTATGCGGTTTTCCGACATTGAAATAAACAACATTAAGTTCTCACCACTTTAAGAACGCTGATAAAAACGTGAAATTATTGACTTTGAAACTAACCTTTTGCGAAACAGTGCTATATGGTTGGCAAAAGCAGCATTTTAGTTGGGAGGTTTCTTTTTTTTTTAGAAACTATTACCTTTTTGTATGGTTGGCTTTGACAAAAGCAGCATTTTAGTAGGGAGGTTTCTTTTTTTTTTAGAAACTATTACCTTTTTGTATGGTTGGCTTTGACAAAAGCAGCATTTTAGTTGGGAGGTTTCTTTTTTTTTTTTTAGAAATTATTACCTTTTTGTATGGTTGGTTTGGCAAAAGCAGCATTTTAGTTGGGAGGTTTCTTTTTTTTTTAGAAACTATTACCTTTTTGTATGGTTGGCTTTGACAAAAGCAGCATTTTAGTTGGGAGGTTTCTTTTTTTTTTTTAGAAACTATTACCTTTTTGTATGGTTGGCTTTGACAAAAGCAGCATTTTAGTTGGGAGGTTTCTTTTTTTTTAGAAACTATTACCTTTTTGTATGGTTGGCTTTGACAAAAGCAGCATTTTAGTTGGGAGGTTTCTTTTTTTTTAGAAACTATTACCTTTTTGTATGGTTGGCTTTGACAAAAGCAGCATTTTAGTTGGGAGGTTTCTTTTTTTTTTAGAAACTATTACCTTTTTGTATGGTTGGCTTTGACAAAAGCAGCATTTTAGTTGGGAGGTTTCTTTTTTTTTTAGAAACTATTACCTTTTTTCAGAAACTATTGTTAATGCAGTTATCTCAAACTATAACCTCGTTTATCGTTTTTATAAACATTTTTTAAAATTCCTAATACATGTCTCGGACATCAGAAAGTGCCGTATGACCAACCAGATCTTTAATTCAGTATATTTCAGTATCAAACCTTAAGTACTTAGTTACCATGGTGGTTTTGGAAAAATTGCAGTTAAGCTACTTTTCCCAACTTGGAAATTTACTGAGGCAGGGGAATTATATTTCGAGGGGTGGACCTCAAATCAAGTTCAGCAGGTAATTCTCAAATGCCAACCTTTGTCCTTTCCCCTCTCCTGGACACAGTATACACACCTTAAGTTATGGAAAGGAGGTTGTTTTTAAAACCAAGCTCGGTTCCAGGAAATCGTCTTTAGGAGGAGGTTTGAATGGCTTGGAGGGAGGTGTAGAGGGGGAAGAAGTAGAGGGAGGTACAGAAGGGGAAGACGTGGAGGGAGGCGGAGAGGGGAAAGGAGTGGTGGGAAAGCGGGCTAAGAATACTTTCTTCGATCCACCAAAACGATTTGGATTAAAAACTCTTATGAGACCTACAATCTATTCACAGTTACGTAACGACGTAGATTAAAAGGTGTTGCCACAACTTTTGTAAAAAAAATTTATATCAAGAATCTCCACAGAGGTGTAAATTTCCCTTTTCTTTGAAAGATTCGCTCAAGGACTCCCCAAGGAAAATCAACAGAACTGAAGGACTCCCACCTTTATACGAACTTCCTTGACAAAATTTAGTACCAAAATCGGCTCCGGAATTTTTACTGTTCCTACTGCTTTAAAGGTACATTATTTGAAAGCTAGCTTTATCTATTACCCTCTTAATTTAATAAAATGAAAAAACAAGTTTTTTAACTGAAAGTAAGGAGCGACATTAAAACTTAAAACGAACAGAAATTACTCCGTATTTTAAGGGTTTTTTCCCTCCTCAACACCCCACTCTTTACACTAAAGTTTGACTCTTTCTCTCAACTTTACTTTTTAAAACAGTAAAAAAGTTTAACGTAAAGAGCGGGGCGTTGAGGAGGGAAAAGCGCCTTTAATATACGGAGTAATTTCTGTTCGTTTTAATTTTTAATGTCGCTCCTTACTTTCAATGAAAAAACTTGTTTTATTTCCATTTTATTTCTGAACGTTTTTGAATTAATACATTTTTTTTTGACTGTCCGCAAAATGAATAATTAAAACGAAATTTGCATATTATTTTTTTTTGGCAAAAATGGCTTTCTCTCAGTTTTTATCGGAAAATTTTGAGAAAAGAAAGAGTGGGGAAGGGGGCCTAGTTGCTCTCCAATCTCCAATCTTTTGGTTACTTAAAAAGGAAACTAGAACTTTAAATTTTTTACGAACGTTTTTATTAGTAGAAAATATACGCAACTTGAAAATTAACTTACGTAACGAACTTCTATATTTTGTATATTTTTATTACGTATATGAGGGGGTTTGCCCCCTCGTTAATACCTCGCTCTTTACACTAAAGCTTAAATTTTGTCCCAATTCTTTAAGAATTACCCCTGAATCACAAAGGCCGTAGAATAAATAGTTGAAATTACTAAAAATACTTTAGCGTAAAGAGCGAGGTATTTAGGAGGAGATATGCACCCCACGTATGCGTAATAATTTCTGTTCGTTTTAAACTTTAATGCTGCTTCTTACTTTCAGTTGAAAAAACTTTTCCATATTTTTTTTCATTGTTTTTTTTTTGTTTTAAATATTGCTAGGATATCCAGCGCCTTCTTCATGGAAGTTATCTTCTCCCATGACAAATTCCTCCATGGAAAGATCCTCCCACGTAACCCCCTCCCTCCCAACGAAAAATACCCCCTGAAAACGTCTATGCGCTTCCCAATAGCCATTACTATACGTAAACACTGGTCAAATTTTGTAACTTGCAGCCCCTTCCCCTTGGACTGTGAGGGAGTAATTCGTCCCCAAAGACATTGTTATTAGTTTTTTTTACTATGTTGAACAAAATGGCTGTCTCAAAATTTTGATCCGTTGACTTTGGGAAAACATTGAGCGTGGGAGGGGGCCTAAGCCCCCCACCAAATTTTTGGGTCACATAAAAAGGACAGTAAAACTTTTAATTTCTGTTAGAATGAGCCCTCTCGCGACATTCTAGCACCACTGGGTCGATACGATCACCCCTGGGGAAAAAAATAAAAAAAAATAATAAACACGCGCCCGTGTTCTGGCAAAAAAATACGAAATTCCACATTTTGTAGATAGGAGCTTGAAACTTCTACAGTAGGGTTCTCCGATACACCGAATGCTATGGTGTGTTCTATGACTTTTAGTCATAGTTCTATGACTTTTAGGGGGTGTTTCCCTCAATTTTCCAAAAAAAGGCAAATTTTCTCAGGTTCGTTACTTGTGATGCGTAAGACTAAATTCGATTAAACTTACATATTCAAAATCATCACAAAAATATGATTATTTTGATGTATCTATTAGTATCAAAATTCCCTTTTTTAGAGTTTTGTTTACTGTTGAGCCGGGTCGCTCCTTATTTACAGTTCGTTATCATGAACTGTTTGATGTATTGCCTTGTCTGTTACCTTGAGATTCCAAGGACAGTGACCGGGAGACCTGATTGTTTCAATTGTCCAAGGTAGAAACTTGCACAACCACATAAGAAAGTTTCCACAATCACAAAATAAAACATAAGAAAAACTCAAAAATTCAATTCATGAGAAACAACTCCAAATTCAGAAACTTACACAACCAAATGTGTCTTTAAACCAAAAAAAAACTCAAAAATTCCATACATGAAAAACACCTCCACAACACATTTATGCCGTTTTTGTTAGTAACAGACGCATAATTTAAAAATAAGAACGTTAGTGAAAATCAGCAAAAAATAAGCTAAAAGCATATATAAGATTTATTACTGAAACCGGCTATCACAAGCCCAAATGGGCCGAATTCGTACTTTAGCGTCAAAAGACAAAAAATAACCCAAAACAAACAAACAAACGAGAAAATCATAGAGGGGTCTATCTCAAATACGTAAAAATGTCAAACAATTAAAAGTCATAAAATTAAAAGGTCAACGCCAAATTAGAAAATGTCAAAGCAATAAAAACTCCTAATGACACCAAATTGATTGAGAAAGAGTGGCTTTGAGTTGAAGATGTAATTGCCTTAGCGAGTCAACAGGATGTTTGGATTTTTACGGACAAAGAGCGTTATGAACAGACCTTAGATACTTTCAGGGGGGAGAGGGCGAAAATAATTTGATGTCCTTAGTTCCTTTAGCTTAAATGAGTCAATATTACTTACCGACCAAAAAAGCAGCATAGCAAAAAAATTAATGATAAAAAGAGAGGTGAAGTAGCAAAGAAATAGTAGTAAAGAAGCAGAATTAAAGAGTATGCAGAGTGAAAAAAGTAAGTAAAAAAAAAGTAGAGCTTACCAGTTTTTGAACTCGTCCCTAGTCCACTCAAACTTGTGGTCCCAATGCCTCATTTCTTTAGAATTCCTAAATAACACATTGAACTCCTTATTGGGTGTTGTTAGCAAGACCAGTTTTGGCTGAATTCGTCTGAATATCATCTCAGGTACTTTCTCAAGAGTGTCAGGATACAAATGCTCTATTCTAGAGTACAACTCTATTACTATTAATTAATGAATTTCAGTTATATACACTTCAGTTGAATGTAAATATCCTTCAGCTGGTGTTGATTTTATTGAAATTATCTATTTTTTCATACTATCCTTACACACGATATAACAAGAGCCATCACGGATATAATGAGTGCAAATGGGAAAAATTATGCAACACAGGCCAATTAGATAAAAACAGTGGCATTTATTTTGAGGCGAATTATACAAAGAATGGCAGAAGAGGGGGGCACCTATATTTTTGTCTCCTCCTAAACTTTGGAAAATACCTTCTTTGGACGTGTTTTCATTTAAAAATACCTTTTTCTTCTATTTTCATTGAAGAAATCAAAAACAACGACAAAATTACCCTCCCCTAGATACTGGAAAAACCGTTTTGCCCCCCTCCAATATATTTGAATTTCGCCACCTAATAAAAACATACATGAAAATAAGGGGGAATATCATAGCACATCTGCTCTTTTATCTATGAGCGTAAGGACTCAAAGGCACAACTTTTTCCAAACGTGCCTTAGAAAGGTTGAAATTTGCCCCCACAGAAAGAAGAATGTTCATTTTTTTATACTATCCCTACATGCTATATAAGAAGAGCCATCATGGATATAATGAGTGCAAATGGGAAAAATTATGCAACACAGGCCAATTAGATAGAAATAGTGACATTTATTTTGAGGCGAATTATTTATTTTTTTTTGGGCGGGGGAGGGGAGGAAAACTATATTTTTGTTTCCTCCTAAACTTTGGGAAATACCTTATTTAAAAATAGCGACGAAGACCACACTGCCTTTCCATAACAAACAAATACAACGTAGAGACAATAGGGAAAATTTCAAGACAGTGGAAATTATTTCTGTAGATATTTCGGCCCTATGTGCAAGGGCCGTCTTCAGCACAATATAAGAATAAGAGAGAAAATATATATATATATATATATATATATATATATATATATATATATATATATATATATATATATATATATATATATATATATAAATCACAATACCATGTGATTGCGGAAAATACTATGGCGGCAGGACCCATCAGAATCTAGACAAACGGTTACAACAGCATAAAAATGACATAGACAAGGCCTTAATTTCAAATAGTTCCAACAACTCCTTTGATTCTGCTTTAGGTTGGCATATATTTAATAATCCGGCCCACATAATACTTTTTGAAAACTCTTCACTCATTAGTAATGATTTGGGAATAAAACAGGTGGTTCGAGAATCAATCGAAGTTAATCTCAAAATAAATAATAATATTTCTTTGAACAGGGACTTGGGGGAATACTCACTAAATTCTTTATACTCAAATTTAATTAAAAATGATCTAACAAAATATTTTACTAAACCGATTTATAATAGTACTGAACCAACTACGAAAAGGCCTTTGAGACAGGCTGCTAAACAAGCAAGATTAGCTTTAAGAAATTGCATCTAATCATTTTATTCTCTTCAGTTTGAATGAGCTTATATTCTCATTTCATTCTTTTCGCCAGTCCTGGTTGAACTTCGTTGAAGTAAGGATACTAGGGCTATTTTTAAAAAAAGTTTTAAAAAGTGTTTTTAATTATTCAGTTTTAATCCTCACAATTTGATGTAAGTTCTTTTATATATATATATATAGTTTCTCTCTTATTCTTATATTGTGCTGAAGACGGCCCTTGGACATAGGGCCGAAATATCTACAGAAATAATTTCCACTGTCTTGAAATTTTCCCTATTGTCTCTACGTTTTATTTGTTTTTAATACCTTATTTGGACGTGTTTTCATTTAAAAATACCCTTTTTCTACTATTTTCACGGAAGAAATCGAAAACAACGGCAAGATTACCCCTCCCCTAGATAATTAAAAATATATTTTGAATACCCCTCCCTCTAACCAAGTTGTTGTGAATTTACGCCACCTAATGAAAACATTTCTGAAAATAAGGGGGAATATCCTAGCACATCTGCTCTTTTACATGTAAGCGTAAGGACTCGACTCGAAGGCACAACTTTTTCCAAAACATGCCTTCGAAAAGCTGAAATTTGCCCCCACAGAAAGAAGAGTACTCTACACCATCAAGAAATACTTAGCTCTGTCAAATGTGATGAGACTGACATAATACAAAATTAGAAATTACGATCCAGCAACCTCACTGGGGTTGTAGAGGGTTAGCATTTGGTATTAATACAATTTGGTGTTATTGAGAAGGATACAAGTTAAAAAGCAATTCTTACTTCTGAAAATGCAGAAAAATTGTAGTTAACCCGAGTTTGATGGTGCCCCACCCACTAAAAAAAAAGAAGCAGGTACATCCGAATCAAAGTCAGAAGCAGCATTGTAAATATTAATGAACTTCGATCTTTTAACTAATAGGCTCTATTAAAAACTCGTTAAGATTAGTATGTATTGTTAGTAAGGACAGTTTTGGTTGAATTTGGCTAAATACCATTTCAGGTACTTTTTTCATGAGAACTAAGACATAAATTACAAAAGATGAGTTAACTATCGGAAGAAAATTACGCCGTTAGAAATACGGCCATTTCTTCAAAAGCCTATTTTGTGTGTATTGTGTGTAATTATATTATACCTTGTATGTGAGTAGGGGAGGGGGCTTCAGAACCACCCCTATCCCGCACATGTTTTTAACAGTATTTGACATGCCATAGCCCACTCAGACTCTCAATAAGAGGAAACACCACACACTAAATAGTTCTTAGATACCTTTACCAGATCCAGCTTTTCTAGATATGCCGAGAACCTAGTCCCTGAGAACAAGTATGTTGAATCTATCGAAAGCTGACTGAATCAAAATGGTATGAAAAACAATAAAAATGAAGTTGACCAGAGGTATATCAGAACCAACATTTTACCGGCCATTACAATACGGCCGTTTCTTCAAACAATCTACTTTTGTGTGCAATTATATTATACCATGTATGTGAGTAAAGAGGGGGGGGGCTTCGGAACCACCTCTATCCTGAAAATATTAAGTTTTTAACAGTATTTACCATGCCATAGCCCCCTCAGACTGTCAATAAGAGGAAACACCACACACTAAAGACTTCTTAGATAACTTCACCAGACCGAGCTTTTCCAAATACCCCGAGAACCTAGTCCCTGAAAACGCGTATCTTGATTCTATCAAAAGCAGACTGAACTAAAATAGTAAAAAAAAAAAACAATAAAAACGAAGTTGACTGGAGGTATATCAGACCCAAACATTTTACCGGCGATGTACCATGAAGAATTTTTTTTTATAATTTTCATGAGATTTTTGCGTTTGAATTTTCTGCCATCTCCCCTCCCCTTCCCCTCACAAAATACGCATAGGAGTCTGATTTTTCTATTTTTTTTTTTTATTTGATTCTCAATAAGGAACATTAAAAATATTACATTTTTTACGCTAAATGTGCCTGGCCAGACTGATGGGTATGAAAGCTTCACACAATTCTTTTCTAGGGTGAAAGAATACGGCTTTAGCTTGTCCTCGACCACAGCTGTCCCATCTTAAGTTATTCTGCTGAGCTTTCATTCCTTAGAACGGTGTCTGCTTTCGAGTGAAAAATCCATTCAAAAAATAGTCGAATGTTTCAAATTGGAGTTATATCGAAGTCTAAAAGTGCTAAATATTTACGAGAGTTCCCTCGCCCCGTTGTCAAAAACGTTTTCTTAGAATAATAAATGAAAAAAAAATAATCAAGGTCTAAGCGAGGAGAATTTTCACAGGTCCAAAAGTGCTGCCATCTACTTTTACCACCTATTTGTATATGGTTCTTGTGAGTTTGTGAGTTGACTTCTTGTTTTAGTGACTGAAGTAAAGGAGCTGTGGAGAAGAAATAATCACTTCTTTCTCCTAAACTTATTAGCTCCCTAATTGCTAAAGAAATTGGCATTCTTTGCATTTTCTTAGTGGTGATACTACGAAGTTGGCATGCTGCAAAAAAATAAATTTTTGAACCCAAGAGAGATATAATTTTCTTTTCAAGGGTGATTATTACTCCTTAAACAACTGTTGCAAGAGTATTGCATATTTATTTTTTTTTTGCATAAAAATTCGTTTTTGAGATACATCAATTTAAAATTTCGAGGGGCTGAAAACTTTTTTATTTCAGTATATACAGATAAAAAGAGAAATTGTTCTGCTTACAAAATAAAGTAACAAAAGAGAAAGTAACTGCTTACAAAAGAGAATGGCCACTTTACAAGTCTTCTATCAGACCCATCGCTGAGTATGGACACCCGCTATATGCTGGTGCTCTGAAAACGTTATTGGCGTCATTTAATAGGGAGATTCAGTCATACCCCACGACTCCCTATCACAACATAAATTTACCTCCTTCTTTAGAGTTTTATCTCGTTTCAAAAAGTCGAGCCAACAAGACAGACACGTAGGTAAAGAGTTTAACTCAATTTTCTTGAGGCTGGTAACTCAGAGTATTTGAAGAAGAGCTTCGATCGACGTTGAATTTTAATCAGGAACAATCTTCCAGGAGAAATTGTCCCTGAATCCACATGTTTATAGATTTCTCTTGGAAAACCCATCTAGATCGAACGAGTATCTCCTGCGTAAGAATGCTGGGGATTACCCTGTGTTTCAAATACCTTCTACCCGTCAGCTCAATCATCCCACTTTACAAGTCTTGTATCAGACTCCGAGTATGGACGCCCATGGACTACATAGTATGGCCTACATGCTGGTGCTCCGAAAACGTTATTGGCGTCATTCCAAAGATCAAGATTAGAACTAATAGGGGGATTCAGTCATACCCCACGACTCTATCAAGTCTATTAGTGAGAGATTTTTTCTACAACAACATAAACTTACCTCCTTCTTTAGAGTTTTCTCTCATTGTTCCTAAAAGTCGAACCAACAAGACAGACACGTAAGTAAACAGTTCAACTCAATTTTCTTGAGGCTGGTATGCCGAAAACAGAGTATTTGAAGAAGAGCTTCAATCGACGTTACATTTTAATCAAGAACGATCTTTGTGGAGAAATTATCCCTGAAAAATTTCTCTGTTGACCCTTTCAAAAGATGACTCAACAGTCATCTAAAACCCTGATAAAAGACTAGCGTCAAATCAGATATTTAATTATAACTGGCACCACAAATTTAGGAATTAAAAACAAAATAAAATACTCACACCTCAATTCCAGTTACAATGTCACAACCTTGTAATCTATCTTCAAATTCAGACATGTCTCCAGACATTATAAAAACTTCCAAAGGCTGCGTTCTGCGCTCCAGAGAATCACAAATAGTAGGTTTCGCAACATCACAGTTGTTTCTAAGGGTGCTTTCGTCCACATCAACTAAAACAATCTCTTCTAGAAAGGACAGTGTTTTCAAGTAGCGAAACACAGCACAGGTTGAACTACCAAAATCAACCATCTGAAAACAATAATATTTCTAAAAATTTATACGAAAATTCCAATTTCAGAAAAAAAAGAATTTCAAAATTCGGCTGTTTTACAAACGCAATCATACAAACACAAACTACAGAGAAAACAATAAAAAGATTATTTTTCATCTTAACAGTGGATTGGTGCGCTGATTTTAGGATCCTTTGACTGAGAGGGCGAAGGTTCAAATCCTAGGGTACCCAATTATTTAGTTCTGCACGGGGGTCAGTGGCGTGACTTTGTAAGCTCAACCAGGTTCGGTCCAGCTCTAAATGGGTACTTGGAGAAATCTGGGGAAGGTAAACAGGAAGGGTGTGCGAAAGCACAGGATGGTTGCCCCCCCCCCATTGCACTTCCTGGCTGAAGGGCAAAGAAACAGAGATCAGCACCGCCGGTAAGGATTGCAAAATCTAATGCCATAATCTTTATTTAACTTACTTTATGAAAACAGTGCCCTTGAACACTTTTTTTTTCAGAAAAATATTACTTATATCCACGGGATCCGTTAAAATAAAAAGTGTATCGTTTGAAAGGAAAAGGAGCATTTTTCAAAAAGAAGAAGCTGCTTTATATTAATTTTAAGGTCAAATTTAATATATGAAGCCACCCCGAGAATAGTTGATCCTCAGATCCTCCCTTACCAAATATAAGCACCTTTACCATTATCATGAGGCAAATGTTTATTGAAGATGATATACTGAATTTGATATTATTAAGGATCTCGTTGCGCAACGATAAAAATATTGGTTCTCTAGGCAATAATTCTAGACGAATATAATAAGAAAAATGATTACCTTTTTTAGAAGAGTAATGCAAATTTCAACACTTGGCTGCTTCAGACAAAAATAATGATACAATTAAAATCTTGGATCAGAATTTTTATCTTAAAACTTTTTATTTGTCTATTCTTGGACCCTCTTACTGCCCCCACCCTGAAAACTTCTGGAATCCATTGGCCCAGAAAACAATACCTTTAAAAAATTCGGGCAAGCCAAAATAATTTTCGTTTTCTTTGTGCGCGTTTGCCTTCCTAGGCCCGAAAGTTTTAGGATGATCCAAAAAAAAAATCTTTTGACTCGTTGTGGCGCTCGTGTTTTGGGTTTCTGATGTTGCCAACCAAATTTTTGTTTGTTGTGGGGGTTGTTTGATTCGTAGCCTTTGTCGGGTTATTTTTCATCTTAGAAATCCAAATCGTAGCATTTTGCCTTGCAACTAAGCCATTTGTGCTCAAATCCTCTATAACTAAAGAAAAGCGTCATTAGCATTGTAGCCCTGGCCGTATGCAAGGAGAGGAGGGGGTTTACCTGGTTGACACCCCCTCCTGACATTCTGACTTGTGAAATAGTACAAAAATGGACGTAAACAAAATTTGATGCGTTTGTAAAACTTTATTAGTAACCCCCGTCCCATGATAAAAATCCTGGTTCGACCTTGCTTTTTTCGGATGATTCAGAAAAACATCGGTTCTTCAGACAATCATTCAAGATCAAGATGCATAAACGACGTTTTTCGCCAATAGTAATTTAAGTGTTTCTTTTTCTTGTTCTATTTAATTTCTTCTTCTTTTCTTCTCGCTGCAACAAAATATTTTGCAGACGGTGGATAAATAAATCATTATTATTATAAGAAAATTGTGCCGAATAAGTATTTGTTGTTACATTTTTATAAGTTTTATTTGGAGAGATTAGTGTTAAGCGGACAAGTCAGATGAGGAATGATCGAACACATAAAAATGGCATTAGTCTGACTTACAGTCAAATAAAATTCAAATGCATTCATCATTGTAAAGTGCACTCACCAAAAGATTTATTATTTTTATATAAAAACCTTAGTATTTTAATAATGTTTAACAGTATTTAAAAAATATATAATCATTAAAGTAGCAAGGACACTAATAATGAAATCTGATTCTTTGAATTGGTTAAGTTGAAACTTACCCACTCATATAAATCTTGTACGTCTTAAAACATTAGGAAAGACATATAATTCATTTTTAATGATAAAATTCTTCAATCTTTTATTCAAATTTGTGCACTCCCGGGTGCCAAGTTTAAATAAAATGAACATTGCGAAAAAATCAGCAGAAAATAATTGAAAAAAATATATCATCAAGGAGCCTCAGAAAGTGTAACATTCCTGATTGCTATGCCTGAAGGAGAATAAAATTATTCGACAGTAAACTGGGTAAAAATCCAGTGATGAGTAAAATTATATAAAAACATAGGCTAACTCTAACATATTGAGCTGTTTTAGCCGACTTGTTAGCGCTCTAGACTTGAAATCCTGAGGTCAGATGTTCAAGTCCTGGAGTCACTGGCTATTTTATTTGGAGCGGGGGTTACTGGTGTGACTCGGAAAAGTCAGCCGGAGTCATCCAAGCTCTAAAATGGATACCTGGAGAAATCTGGGAGAAAAACACGAGAAGCGTCAGATGATTTACCCCCAACCACATATTACACTCCCAGCAGATGGCATTGAATCATCAACCTTGGCAACGCAGACCACTGGTTAGCATGCGTAAAAGTTGGAAGTTGTAACAAATCGTTAACAAATAAGGACTGAAAAAATGGATCATAGAATACCTACAAATCTAAGCTATGCATTGATTTGCTTATTACTATATAATTCAAGGCTTCAAATTATTAGTTGGTGACTTACGTAAGGAACATGTTTTAAGAAAGACCAATTATCCTATTTTGTTGTATTTTTCCCTTCAAATATTTTTTCAAAATTATCACTTTTATTACTTAAATCGTATTACAAAAAGTAAAAATATTAACTTCATCGTTTCGATTCATGATCCAAGAAAAGAAATATATTTCTTTTCACTTCCGAGTGTAAAAAAAGGACTTGAATTGAAATATTACTCTAATATGTTTGTCTTAATGATAGACAATTAGACCAACCCCTTGTAGAATTAACATGGAATAAATTGTAATGGAAAACTCAAGACAAGGAAGTGAGTTCCATTAAAATCAACGAGTTGAATTAAAATGAGTTGACTTTCTGGAATTACTGAAAAGCCTTGAAAGCCGTGACTAATTAGAGTAAGCCTAGACAGATAGTCTGTGTGATAGGCAAAACTGGCATAATGTTTTCAGAGTTGTATAAATATAATTCATTTCACTGGTTGATAGTCTATAATCCATCCTAGGGCACAACTAAGGTATATAGGTTTATATTAAGAGTAATTCAACTAGTCTATCAGTACTGTGAGGCAATTGGTGATCCCCCAAAAAATGATTCAAAGATTTGTAACTGACTATGTCCCCAGAACTTGCCGACGATTGGGGAACTGAGATTGTTCATATCATGTGAGCTTACCTACTGGGAAAGCCCACTGGAATTACAATTTTTAGAATTACAATTACAAGCTTTTACGGGTTTCTGCAATATTTTTGAATGCTTAAGTCCAGAGTTACCGAATTAACCGAATTTACAAAATTAAAATTAATCAATTAAAATAATAATATTTTTTTTGATTAATTTAAAAATTAATCGAATTTACCGAATCAATATCTATATATTATTTTTCACAGTTGGGTTTGAGACACAGACAAATTTTGCGCACAAATTCTGACCTTTGTAACAATTAAAATAAAGATCTTAAAAAACTTTTTTTCAGACATGATTAGACAGAAGATAGACCTAGGGAGTGATAAAGTTTTTCATTTTGATGTCCTTGGTACTTTAATAGCATATTACGATTATTTATTAGTACTTTTTCAATATAAAAACATTACCATATATCTTTCAACTATAGCACTGGTGGACAACTTATTGAGTCAACAATAAGCAACCCAATAAAACATCAGAAGGCCATCAATAATAGAAAGTCGCTGACCTTTTCACAAATTCTTGATTTCCAAAAAATTTCAAAAACTTTTCCAAAAACTTCACAACTGGTTGTACAATTGAGCTAAAAAATACTCTGAAAATTCCAAGTGATGATAAATTCTAATGAAGTTGAACATTACTAAAATAAATTTGATCATTCTTTTAAGAATACTAGCCAAATTAACTTTAAAGTCAATTTTATCAGCCAAAAATATATTTGGATTTTTTGTAAGTTTTTAAAATTTCAACAAGTGACTTTGAAGCACAGTCTCAAAATATCCAAATTTTATTTGTCTAAAATGCTCAGGTCATGTAACATATAAATAATCTAAGCTATAGCTGGTACACTAAATGATACATTAAATGTTACATTCTTCCTCCCCCTCCTTATGCCCACATTCTCATTGTTCAAAAGGTTTTTTTGAATTTCTTCGTATGTTTACGTGATGCTACAATTTCCCGTTTTTTCTTTTCCTTTTGGAATTTCTATAATCGAAATTTCTCAATATGCAGCGTCACAACTAAAAAAACATATTCGAAAAAAAACATGTAAAAAAACGCGTAAAAACATGTAAAATGTTACATTCTTCCTCCCCCTCCTTATGCCCACATTCTCATTGTTCAAAAGGTTTTTTTGAATTTCTTCGTATGTTTACGTGATGCTACAATTTCCCGTTTTTTCTTTTCCTTTTGGAATTTCTATAATCGAAATTTCTCAATATGCAGCGTCACAACTAAAAAAACATATTCGAAAAAAAACATGTAAAAAAACGCGCAAAAACATTTAAGATTCTATAGAATTAAAATGTCATTAGTCTAAAATGATTGTTATTTAACATACAGATAACAGAATTCATTGCAGAGCAAAAAGGTATAATGTGAGCCCCTCCTCCTCCCCCAGTGGCCGAAATTTCATTGTTTGCAAGATTTTTCATATAGTTTTGTGTACTACTAATAATAATAATTTATTGGTCCCCGCTCATACAAAACGAAAAAAGGCGGAGTACAAATTAAAGGAAAAAGAAAAAGGAAGCCACAAATCCAATAGAGAACAACAAAATAGAATAACAAATAGAATAACAAAATAGAATATAGAATAACAAAATAGAATAACAAATAGAATAACAAAAGAGTCATTGCGTCAGTTGAACTCATACAATACACGAACAGGTAAAAAATAAAACCGACAAATTTTTGATGCTGTACATTCAGAAGAGGGTAATATTTCTATTGAGTGTGCAGACCTCATACTGTACAGACCCATGCTGCATGCTGTGTAGACCAAGTATTACTCTCTCGACGGGTACATCTTCGCAAAAGCTTCAAATATTTACAATAATCCGACTGAAGTTTAGATCTATTAGTTTGGGTTAACCAATCCCACAGAGGCAGGGTTGTCACCGAGTGAAAAAATATCACATCATTTTAGTGATTTTGGTTGATTTTATGATTTTCTTCAATAATCTAAAGATCTATGTGCTGATTTAGTAATTTTTTCTTTTGGCAATATAGGCAATCACTAAAAATGGTGATAAATAGCTAGGGATGGCAACCCTGTACAGAGCAGACACGTAAGGAAGGGCTACAAATGAACATAATTTAGTAATATCTTTCTATTCACAGTAGCCTATGTCTTAGAGGAATAAATTTGCTGTAGCTCGTATATATAGAACTTCGTAATTTTCTTTAAAAGTAGAAGTGTTAAAGAGAAATATTTAATTAAAAAATACTTCAATTTTAAATAAACATTAACAATTTCAATTGAGACCAAGATTTTGACTGAGATAACAAAAAAATTGGCAAAATTCCAAAGTTTTTGTCATGGGTTATTATTTCTCATAAAGACACCAAAAATGGATCCAGCGCTTCTTATTAATCATCCTTATTAATTCTAAATAAATAATCATTTTTAATCCTAATTAAATAATTATATATAAATAAGTAATTCTAAATAAATAATTCTAAATAAATAATAATTCTGTATAAATAATTAGAGCTAATTCCAGAAAAATATTTCGTTTCTAAAAAAATTTTTTATAAAAGTATGAAGTACTTCTTACTACTTTTAATTGAAAGGAGGTGGGAGCTCTTATTATTTTGCGCATAGATTATTCCTACTTGCCCTTTCTTTTATTTTGATTTTTGTGTGTGCAGCGTTACAGGTAACAAAAACTGTGCAGTGTTTGTGCAACTAACAACAAACTGTTCACACATGTTAAATCCTAGAATATCCAAATTTTTAGTGAAAATTTCACTGACGACTGCATAATATCGTAGTATTTAGCAAAGCAGAAAAAAGATATCATACCCGTCTATAGTTTGGGTAGTCAAAAATCTCACTGACAACTGCAGAATATCGTTGTATATATACCGGTGGATCAAATAAGATTATTGTTTCATTATCATCTTTGAGCTGTAAAGAAAATGAGTTGTTAAATAGAGTTAGATTATTTTTTCCCATGGATCCATTTACATGAAAACCACCTTTTTTTACAGTTTTTCTTTCAATTATTTTAAGATTGTGAAGTTTTTAAGATGACACAACAAGACAATCAGTATTGCCACACTGAACCGTTAAAATAAACAAATCAAACTAAATAGCTGTACTTAACAAAGGTAAAAATTCAAGCATTAACAATCTGTTGACTCCCAAAGATAACTTTCAACGAAAAGATGCACATCCGTAAGCTGATGAGTAACTTATGTTTTAAGTTTTTTTTCACTGATTTTTTAGCCACGTGCAATTATTTATTTGGCACATTTTACCAAAACTGCATATGGTGATTAATTTCATTTAAAATGAATTCCTTATTTTTTTTCTAACTTAATAACTAATGAAATTAATCTAACTAAATGAAAAGTATTCAATGGAGAAAACCGGAAAAAAACGATTAAATCCTCCATACAATGCTGGTCACACAATTTACTTATATGAAGTTTATGAGCCGTTCTAAACTTCTATTTCCTCTTCGCTTTTTTTGCCCGTTCCTGATTTTTTCTAGTAGGACTTTTTTTGGTAGGATATTTCAAAAAATGTAGTGACTAAACCTGCCTGGATAGGAGTGGCTCATCTCAATTTAAAAACCATCGCAATACATTTGACAGTTAAATCTTTTGAACTTTCATTGCTCCGTCTTCATCAAAGCATTAAACTGTTGCAATCAGATAAATTTTAACAAGATTCCATCTATGTATCTTCACAACTACAAGGATGTTGGTCCTCGAATGGAATTTTATTATGTCAAGCAAAGTGGCATAGTGGAGTTTTTTTTAAAGTCGTGCTAAGGTCTTGCAATTATTACTTATATGAAGATCTAAACAAAGTGAGCTGTTTTAAAACTAAACTCATCAAGTCCTCCTTTTCCTCTTTTTTGTTTACAGTTAAAACGCCCGATTGACTCATGACTTAATACTATCACTAAACATAAGATACCGGTTAATGGCTCTGAAAACGGTCTCCACGTTGCTTGGCATAATAAGACGCTCTGGCCCTCGACTCTCATGAAAGTCACGTGATATAGATCGCAAATGGAATACAACATTTTGTTATTTTTCTTTTTGTTTTGTTACTAAAAAACTTTGTTGGTGGGTGTGTCAAACTAAGAAAGACAAAACTAGAAAGTATATTGATGGGCATGTCAAAAGAAGAAAGACGAAACGTGTCAAACTGAGTATATGGAAACCAAAGAAGTTTGTTGATGGGCATGCCAAACCAAGAAAGCCAAAACTAAAGAATTTTGTTAATGAGCATTTCAAACAAAGAAAGACAAAACTAAATAAATTTTTTGATGGACGTGTCAAAGTAAGAAACCCAGAACAAAAGAAGTTTGTTGATGGGCACGTCAAACTAAAAAAGTCAAAACTAAACAAGTTTGTCAATAGGCATGTCAAACTAAGAAGGTCAAAACTAAACAAGTTTTTTGATGGGCGTGTCAAACTAAGAAATTCAAAACTAAAGAAGTTTGTCGATGAGCATGTCGAACTACGAAAGTCAAAACTAACGAAGTTTGTTGATAGGTATGTCAAACTAAGAAAGCCAAAACAAAACAAGTTTGTTGATTGGCAAGTCGAACTAAGAAAGTCAAAACTAAAGATGTTTGTTGACGGACGTGTCAAAATAAGAAAGTGAAAACCAAAGAAGTTTGTAGATGGGCATGTAAAACTATGAAAGTCAAAACTGAAGAAGCTTGCCAATGGGGATGCCATCTAAGAAAGTCAAAACAAAAGAAGTTTGTAGATGGGCATGTCGAACTACGAAAGTCAAAATTAAAGAAGTTTGTTGATGGACATGTCAAACTATGAAAGTCAAAACTGAAGAAGCTTGCCAATGGGCATGTCAAACTAAGAAAGTCAAACCAAAACAAGTCTCTTAATGGGCATGTCGAACTAAGAAAGTCAAAATTAAAGAATTTTGTTAATGGGGGTGTCAAACTAAGAACTCCAAAGGAGTTTGCTGATTGACATGTCAAACTATGAAAGTTAAACCTAAAGAAGCGCTTTGATGGGCATGTCTAACTAAGAAAGTGAAAACTAAAGAAGTTTGTCAATGGGCAAATTAAACTAAGAAAGACAAAACTAAGAAGTTTGTTGATGGGTGTGTCAAACTAAGAAAGCCATAACAAAAGAAGTTTATTGATGGGGATGTCGAACTAAGAAAGACAAAACTAAAGACGTCTGTAGATGGGCATGTCAAACTAAGAAAGTCAAAACAAAAGAAGTCTGTAGATGAGCATGTCGAACTAAGAAAGTCGAAACTAAAGAAGTTTGCTGATGGACATGTCAAACTATGAAAGTCAAACCTAAAGAAGCGCTTTGATGGGCAAATAAAACTAAGAAAGTGAAAACTAAACAAGTTTGTCAATGGGCAAATTAAACTAAGAAAGCCATAACAAAATAAGTTTATTGATGGGGATGTCGAACTAAGAAAGACAAAACTAAAGAAGTTTGTAGATGGGCATGTCAAACTAAGAAAGTCAAAACAAAAGAAGTCTGTAGATGGGCATGTCGAACTAAGAAAGTCAAAACTAAAGAAGTGTGTTGATGGGCGTGTCAAACTAAGAAATTGAAAACCAAAGAAGTTTGTTGATGGACATGTCAAACTATGAAAGTCAGAACTAAAGAAGATTGTCAATAGATAAGTCAAACTAAGAAAGGCAAAACTAAAGAAGTTTGTTGATGGGCGTGGCAAACTAAGAAAGCCAAAACAAAAGAAGTTTGCTGATGGGCGTGTCAAAATGAGAAACTTAAAATAAAGGAGTTTGTTGATTGGCGTATCAAATTAAGATATTAGAAACTAAGGCAGTTTGTTGATGGGCGTATGAAACTAAGAAAGCCAAAACAAAAGTAGTTTGCCGATGGGCAAGTCAAACTAAGAAGGTCAAAACTAAAGAAGTTTGTTGATGGGCATGTCAAACTACGAAAACCAAAGCAAAAGAAGTTTGTTGATGGGCATGTTAAACTAAGAAAGCCAAAACGGAAGAATTTTGTCGATGGGTATGTCACACTAAGAATGTCAAAACTAAAGAAGTTTGTTGATGTTTCTGTCGAACTAAGAAAGTTAAAACCAAAGAAGTTTGTTGATGGGTGTGTCGAACTAAGAAAGCACAAAGAAAAGAAGTTTATTGATGGGCATGTCGAACTAAAAAGTCAAAACTTAAATAAAAATTTTGATGGCCGTGTCAAACTATGAAAGTAAAAACCAAAGAAGTTTGTTGATGGACATGTAAAACTATTAAAGTCAAAACTAAATAAGCTTGTCAATAGGCATGTGAAACTAAGAAAGTCAAACCAAAAAAAAGTCTCTTGATGGGCATGTCGAACTAAGAAAATCAAAATTAAAGAATTTTGTTGATGGGGGTGTCAAACTAAGAACTCCAAAGGAGTTTGTTGATGGACATGTCAAACTATGAAAGTCAAACCTAAAGAAGCGCTTTGATGGACATGTCAAACTTAAGAAAGTGAAAACTAAAGAAGTTTGTCAATGGGCAAGTTAAACTAAGAAAGACAAAACTAAGAAGTTTGTTGATGGGTGTGTCAAACTAAGAAAGTGAAAACAAAAATATCCAGTAAAGACAAAATATCCCGTAATATTTAAAGATGGCTAAGAAGAACTACAACTTTAAAAGGAAACTTGGTCTGATATTCTGAAATAAATTACAGTATAGGGCTTTTTAAGCTTGAGTAGTCTCTGAAAAGAATTTTAAACATAATCTGTTCTTTGTGACTCACTATACGTAGGACAAATGGCGTAATTTTGTCAAAATCATGGAGGGGGCAAAATAATGGTTGGAGCCCATTTTTCCAAATCAAGTTTAAATGACAGTGAAAACAGAAAAAAATTATTCATATAGTATCATAAAGGTAGATTTATACTAAAGAAAATTGACCCATTTCTGCAGAAGCTTGAATTATGTAGACTTATCTTATTTTTGATAAGATTTTTCAAGAAAAATAAATTTCAGTAAGGGTGAGGCAAACTGAGTCTTGTGGGAGGGAAGCAAAGCCGAGTCCCGTGGGTAATTTCCCCCCTCCCCTTTTCCCATAGCAAATTACGTCCCTACATAGGACCGCGACTTCAAAGTGCAATCTTGATCCTTGGCCTTGGCTATTATTGATAGCTTAAGGATTTCTTATTAGTAAGCTGAATGCACTGTAATAATTTCATATTCGCAAACACCTAACCAGAGCTTTTAACCACATACTTAACAACCATCTATAATTCAAATTCCATACTCTATTGGAACACTAGTTCAGACCAATTCTAGCACCCCTAACTAGACTAAAAATGCCCACCTTCCCACACACTCTTCTGAGGTATTGCTCCATGTCATGACAATCCCTCCTGTTCCAACTATCAAGAAAGAAAAATATACCAGTAGACAATACCCCCAACACTGTGGTCCGACCCATATTGAGTCAAAAACCCAGTATTCACAGTATCAACTTAATTTCATCCCTGAGTTTGATGGACTCTGGCGATGGTGATGGATCTTTGATGGAATTGAATAGCTTTTTATATTTTATTATTTTTGTAAATGATTGTTCTACTCTATTGTACGTGTCACGTTCAGAAAGAGGGCAAAACTTATAAAGTCTACACTGGGTAGCACCCATGCTAGTTATAATACTGCTCGGGGCATTCTGATAAATAAACATGATCTATAAACAACAGAATAGACTAGAGTACTTACCATAAAATAAACATTATACAGCAATGTATATATAACGAAACTTGTCACTAAAAACTAAAATTTTGTAACACAATATTTCAAGGATTTTTAAGTTAAATAAATACTACAAATAAAACTAAGACAAAATTAGACAAAATCGTTATACTCTATCTCCCCCATAGTCATGTGGTATCACATCCACGTCAGAAAACTGATATACGGTTTGCCAGCAGCCAATTCCACGGCCTTCAGAAATTTGGGTATAATTCCGGAACTTTTTCTTAACAGGTGATGGATAGAAGCTGGGAGCTACTGGATTAAGTGAGCTATGTTCTACTATGTTTCTCTTTTCTTCTTCAACTAATTGACGATCTTCTTCAACATCTGAAAACTGAGATTCCTCCCCCATATTTTACATCAGCGTCAAAAACATGTAACTGAAATAATATGTGTTTGATTAATATGTTGATAACCTATCAATCTATGTTTAATTCCAATGGTGACACTCTTTTTCAACATCTGAAAACTGAGATTCCTCACCCATATTTTGCATCAACTTTGAACATATGTAAACGAAATAATACGTGTTTAATTAAGATGTTAAAAGTCTGTCAATCTGACAATCCAACAATCCGTGCTTGATGCAGATGTTGATAATTTCCGTCAACGTCTCGATTCATTGTAAATGTATAAATATTGAAAACAACATAATAAAGCAAAATCACTTTTAGCAGTACTAGGCTTCTTGGACAAGACATATATTTAGTAGTCTTGTCTCAATAGCAAGGATATTAAGAAAAAGTAACATTTATAAAAGGAGCAAATTATATAAAAATATTAAGGGAAATACATTGGGCAAAAAAGATAAGATAAAACAGTAAATTATTTGGAAAATTACAGAAAACACAAAAGGTTGGAGGGAGAGGCATCAACCTTTAGGATGAATTTATATTGTAGCGGTTTAGTTTGATAGCAGAAGAATGAAAAGTTAAAATCCGAGAATGAAGCTACAGAGAGTAATTGAAGAACTTTTCTTTTTTGACTTCAATACAGAAACTGACAACAAAAACCTTAAAGTTTCCGAGAAAGAACATAACATAACCAAGTTAAAAGTAAAATGACAGAATTATACAACAAAATTAAATCTTGGGATCGAGCGAGGTAAAACGCCTGAATGTCTCCCTCAGTGTACATTTCTGTGCAAAAATAGTCTTTTAGCAGAGGCTAAGACGAGAGATGGCTATTCACAAGAGTGTAGGAGAAAGAAAAATTGGCTTTTCGAAATCCAGGGGAAGGGTAAATTTCTTGTATTATCAGTTGAAATGCCCTAAAAAGTGTGATTGCCATACAATAATAAAAAGACATTTTTCAACATCTACGAAGGTTATCCCCCCAATTGATGTATATAGCTGAGACTCTTCTTGAAGGAGCTTGGAAATAATCTTTGAAGGATTATTTCTGCTATGGGTTTATTCTACTATTTCTGCCAACTGCCAAAAGAAGCATTTGAGTAAATAATCATACCTAAAAATTTATTTTGTTAGTAAGAATGACAGTCTTAAGTAGGGTTGCCACCACAAACCAGCAAAATACCAACATTTTACCAAAAATATCTTCAAAAAATTACCAAAAAAATTAGTAGTCAATAATGATAGGCTATTAACCAATTAGACACAATGAGCACCTTGAGGTAAGACATTATGTTTTTCAAAGGCAGAAAAGAGTCTCAGGATCAGCTGATAAATGATATTTGGTCTTTGGACTATCTCAAAATTTCAATTGGATTGGATGCATTTGGGGAAAAAACAACTTGGAGGGGGAAAGGATTTCTAGACGCCCTCCATTCCCTTTTGACTCTTAAAAATGGAACTAGAAAATTAAATTCCCCATCAAACGAGCCAACTGTGAAGTTTATATTACTATTTATTCCATCAAAGTCTTATAGGAAAAACTTACAATCAAAACTTACAACACTTATCCCCAAGCTGGGGGGTAGTGATGTCAACCCTGGAGTTTTAGTTATCTGATCTTTGAAATAATTTAACAAAACATCTATTGACAATTTTAATCAGAATTATTTGGATGGAAAGGGCTGGGGGAAGGGGGGGTGTGCTAGTTGCCTTCTGATAGCTTTTGGATCTTAAAAATGGCACTGGAACTTCCGATTTCCTACTGAAAGAGCCCATTGCGAAGTTTATACAACCACCTCTTCCATATGAAGTGTCTCTGGGGAGAAAGAGAATAAAAAATTGAAGCCTTATGGTCTTTACTACTGGCAATGTTATTGTGTTGCCTCTGACAATACTGGGAATCTGGTTCCAAGTCCAATGAAAAATTCCTTACCACAAAAAGATTCTCTAGGCAATTCAATGCTACAACTAGTTGTAATAACTTGCCACAGCACCAATCTACCTGGGGCCCACACAGGTATGAATGCTCCTCCTCTATCCCAATCAATTTAAAGTCTTTCTCTTTACAGCCTTCTGGGAAGTTCTCATTTCCCTTAAGTCTTTCTTTATAGCTTTATCACGCCCAAACTGAGGACAACCAGCTTTCTGTTTAGCCCCTAGATGGTTGCCCAAAAAGGAAACTCTTTGGAAATCTGCCACCCTTCATCTGCAGAAAGTACCCTAGCCATCTCAACTTTTCTCTCATTATAGCTCCTGACAGCAGAATTGAGCCACACCTTTTGTACAGCCTGGTGTTAGAAATAAAGTCAGTCAGTGGGGCGTTTCAAAACAAATCAGAGACAATTTCTCTGGAAAACATCTAGCTAATCTTCCTAAATTTTTTGGAGTGTCCCTGTGTAATCACAGGGCACATTTTATACCTTAATGACCTTTCCCAAGGGGCCTAGGAGGGTCATACTATCTCCAAATGAATAACAATCTAACTTTTCATCTATGATGTACAAAATGACTACCTCAAATTTTGATAGGACAGTTCTGGGGAAAAAGGGTACAGGAGGGGAGGGGGTCTACTTGCCCTCCATTTTTTTGGTCACTGAAAAAGGGCATTTTTGCAAATAGGAGCTTGAAACCTCTACAGTAAGGTTTTCTGATACTCTAAATCCGATTGTGGGAATTTCATTAACATTCACTCACTTTTAGGGGCTCTTTCCCTCTTTTTCGAAAATCAGGCAAATTTTCTCAGACTCATAGCCTTTAATGGGTAGCTCTAAACTTAATGAATCATATACATTTAGATTCAGCATAATAAACCAATTATTTTGACATATCCATTGGCCTCTGTGGAAAAAGTGCAGCAGCATAGTAGCCATACTACTTGGCAATTTTCATGACACACTGAAATTTATTGGCAGATTTTGAAATTTGTTGAAAAATTTGGCAGCTCTTAGAATTCTGTAAAACTCTGCTACTGGCAGCTTTAGAACGTATTCCATTCCTGTCCATAGATATACAAAATATGTTTCTTAGAGTTTTGATTACTAATAAAGTGCATAGCTCTTTACTTACAGCTCATTACCACAAACTGTAAATTATCTTTAACTGCAAACAAAATTGTATTTCAGGTAACATCTTAACATTTAGAAATTATAACTACCTCTACTTTAATGTACTTTATTGCTCTGATACACTCTGTTAAGTCAGATGTTCTTTTAGGCTGGAGACACACTTGGCGTTTTTTTACTAAGCAATTCTTAGAGGTGGGTAGGATGGTATTGCAACGCACATTGGGCAATAATAAAACACTAGACAAACAATCATTGACAACAGTAATTCAATTGTCCATTGTTGCTACAATAAAAAAAGGGCAAAATAAACTATTGCTTATTTTCATACCTACTCTGAGATCTAAGCAGAACAAAATGAAGAGATCAGGCTTATCATTTATTATTTATTTACTTTTTTCTGCTGATGAATGGGTGTGATTAAAGATGAAATATAACAAAAAAACTAAACTGAAAGTCATAAACATTTCTTTCTGGGAAGGCAGAGGAAAATTGTAAGAAATGCTAGATATTTTGATTAGCATGTTCAGAAATTGAAACCAGTTTGAAGGTTCAGGAGATTGGGCCCAAATTAGCCCTTGTCTTCAACCCTAAGCACATCAAAGCCTATTTATTATAAATAAATAAAATGAATGTTAATCCAATTTATATGCCTTAAACTAAATAGTACTTCAATTAAACTTGAATTTATTTATGTTCATAAAATTTCTACCTATTAGTTCTCCTAGGAGCGTAATTTACTATGGGGTTGGGGGGGACCACTGTCCTCTCCACACCCAAGTTTGCCCCCTAGTTGAAATTAAGTTTTTGCAAAAAAATCTTGTCAGAACTAAGAGAGGCCTGCATAATTCAACTATCCAGAGAAACTTGTCAGTTTTCTTTAGTGTTATCTTTGCCTTTATGGTAGTAACACATTATTTTTTAGTTTTCATTGTTATTTTCAATTGATTTAGGAAAAATGACCCCGCCATCATGCATGTATGTGTAATTAATTTTCACAAACAAAGAGGAGCATACAGTGTCTTTTTTAACGTGTAGGGGGGGGGATACATCCTTTTTTGAATTATTTTCAATGAAAATACAAAAAGGCTTATGATCTATGACATATCAGATCAATTATGATTGACTGACATTGCAACAGTAGAGTGTTTACAGCTCAGTGTGTTCATGCTAGAGTAGCAACACAAAAAAAACGCTTGGCAAAAAAACGCCAGGTTTGCTTGAGTCATAGACCAGGTAATAATGCCACAGACCAATGGGCCAAATGATACTGCTTTGATAAATTGTTTTAATAGAAAAACTACATAATCCATTTGTCAAAAGAGAATAATAATATTTAAATAAGATGATGTACTGCAAGAAAAGGACTAATCAAATACTAATATATTTTAAACACTACATAACAAAATTAACCAGTGCAATTAACAATTATATAAGATCAAGATAATATTTATTTTCAAAAGACTATCACAAGCTCTATAGAGCCGAGTTCGCTTTATATGTCAGTAAAAGCTGAGAAAAAAATTCAAATCAGTACATTAAGTCAAACATTTAAAATTAAAAAGAAATCAAAAAAGCAAAATCATCAAAGATAAAGGGCAAATCAGTAAACTTTACAATTAAATTACAATAAAATTGCAGTAAATCAAGAATAAAAACGGCAATAGAGGAAAAGGGGAATTTGGCAAGTACATAATCACGAATTATTATTAAGGTGTTCCAGAATAAAGCGGATAAAACTTTTACGAAACCTCTCTGTAACAGCATGGATCAGAGAGTAAGTTGGGATTGCTAAGGAGGCTGACCGGGGTAGTCGGGGTCTAATGGGATTATGAAAATCAGGGAGTAAGTCCTCAGTACAGGGATTGGAAATGACTGATTTAGCGAAAAGTAGGCAAATTTTTTCCCTCCTTTCTTTTAAGCTGGTAATGTGTGCAGCTTTAAGGAGGAAGGAGTATGGAATTTTGCCTTCTTTGTAAATGATCCTGAGCAAACGCTTTTGGACCAACTCGATTTTGTCACTAAGTTCATTTGAAAGTTGCAAATGCCAGACCAGACATGCATATTCCAATAACGGCCAGATAAAGGATAAGTAAACACGGAGGAAATGTATCTCAGGAAAATTAAATTTGTTTAGCAAGCTTAAAAATGGATAGTGAAACATTTGCTTGTTTAACAATGTTGGAAACATGTGTGTCCCACTTAAGATAATTAGACATTGTGACACCAAGAAGCTTAACATGTTTCACTGGCATTTCGCGTGGGGTCGAGTCACAAAAAACAGGAGCAGATTTCACGAAGTTGATCGTCATTATCTGTGATTTAGTGGGATTATATCACTTTCTTTTGTTCTGCTGTTTGTCAAGTAAATATCACAATATCAATATTATATTCAAGCCTGTTTCTTCTAGGTTTTGGGTAGTTTTACAAGATAACTACTATGAATTCTACTATGACCAATTTTACCATTTACAACATTAGATAGATGCAGAGCTAAAATGGCACTGAGTCTGTCTCTAAGGTTTTGTATGAGAAATATCTCAGGTCCTTTGGTTCTGTACCTCTGCTAGAAGTGAGTCACATTTAAATACTGTTGAAAAGGAACAACACTTTCTTCACTAGTCATACACTTGTAGCAAAAGGGGGAATCTAGGACCAACTTTACCATATATGCAACTGTCAAGGGTGCTGGGCACTGAGAATGACCTTTTTCTAATAAGACAGGGTGGTTAAAGTATGACAAGTAAGTTTTATGAGAGCAGATATATACTTGAGAAAAGGAAATTTATTCAAGATATGCACGAACTTGCAAGTTACCTTGGAAATAGACACTCAATAAGTGTCTTTCCCAGTTTGGGGGAAACTGGGAAAGACAAGTGTCTTTCCCAGTCCCAACCCCCTACTTCTTGAAGCTTTTCTCCAGTTATTGGGTTCTCCACTGTATTGTTCCACTTGACCATCATAATTCAGAGTAAACATGAAACCCTACTTTCCTCATGTTTTTATTGCTACTTTTGCCCCATATCAAAACCAGTACTAGGTCAGCTAACTCCTTCCACATGTAGACATGGGAAAGATGCTGCCCCAAAAGAGATCTTGCAAAAAAAATAATTAAAGTAGACAAAACCAGCAAAACAAGATCAACAACTTGAAGATAAAAAACTATTTGGGAAGGGCAAGGCAAAAGAATGTCTTTTTTTGCCAAATGTGTGGAGATGGGGGGATAACTTCGCCTATTTCTGGGGTGTTGGTAAGGAGTTATATAGACTGAGGAAAATTTTTTTTCTGGAATGGTATATAATGGAAAAATGGTTTTAACTTTATGGGGATTAAGAAGTTTGGAAAGCTAGTGGATGCAAGTATGACACATAGCATTTTCTTTAATTTATTAGTTTGGATTTAAAGGTGTGTTTTTGTTTATAAATGTTATGTTGCTGCATAGAATTGTACTAACCATAGCCCATAAAGATTTTCAATGTGATAAATATCATATTGGAAACTTGACAGGAGAGTAAACTCAATTGGAAAGCTACTGATCATCTAACTTCACCCAGTCACTAAATAAACATAAAAAACTTTAGTCATCAACTCTAGAGCTTCCCAAGGAAAAATATCATCAACTCCAGAGCTTCGCAAGGAAAAAATCCTTAGATAGCTCCAAGCTGCAATTTAAGGTACTAAACTGTCTTACTAAAAGTTTGGTAAAATAACTGTTCTGAATTCTCAATAGCAATAGATTCAATGTTAAAGCTCGTTTCTTACTTTGTGGATATAAATTGCAAAATCATTACTTAATTGATATCTATAAAAGGTACTGTAAGTTAAACATGGCTTATTAAGTAATTGAGGGTTTTGACCTAAATGGCTGAGAGTTTCAATCTTATATAATAATATTAAAATTATCTACTATGTTTTTACAATGAACTTAATGAGCAATCAAGATTTTATGCTTAAAATAAGCAAGTTAAACAACAACAAACATTGACATAAAAAAAAAATTACTATATTCAGCAATTAAAATAATACTACACTCTGGAGTATTTTTACAAATTGTCATTAAAAAAAAAACACCTTGTTTCGAAATTTTCAGCTTCAAAACAAACACAGTAAATCTTACTTATATTTTACTTCTCACTAGGCTATATTGGGGCAGTATGAAAATTAGCACCTTGAATTTACTTTTTTTTTGTATTCCAAGGAAATTTAGTGATACAACAGCCCTGCTGATAGTTTATTGTGAAACAAATCCTATCCTGTCAAATGAGGCCTGATATAGTCCAAGTCTATACAGAAGACACCTGAAGAAAATACTATACCAAGATTAAAAAATTCTTAGCCAACTAGCAGAGGAAGAAGGGGTGGATGTGACTATAACCAAAGAAGTCAAAACTGTCTTTGGTGTTACAAACATTAGAATAACAAAAGAAATAGTTTTTTTTGGTGCTTTGACATATTGCAATTATTTTTTAACCAAATAATTAAGTACAGCTATCTGGCATAACATAAGAACTCCTTTGTGTTATTCCTTTCTGTTTAATTGCCTGTATAGCCTAAGGATGTATATGAAACCACCAGGGGATCTGGAGTAATTTGTCAGAAATACAAGGTTATCTATACAAGAACATAAAATTAATAATCTAAAACCTTATCTCTTTTTCTTCTAGCATAGCTCATTATGGAAAGCAACTATTCTCCAACTATACCCAGGAGGATATTTAAGAGAATTTACCTTTACTCTTTCTACCTCTATAGGGATGGAAATATGACAATCTTAATTAGGTCAAGACCTTTAATTAGCCAATTAGACAATATGATTTGGAATCCTATCAAATTGTTGGATAATGATTCCTTGTGCCTAAAAAATAAAGAAAAGTAGACTCAGAGCAAAATTAAAAAGAAATGTGCCTACTTCCAATGTTTAGGCAGATTTTCTGGGCAGTAGCCTAAGAATTTAAAAGAGATAGAGGCTTCAGAACATCTTCATGGGAAAAAAAAAATTCAGGACATAAATTCATCCCAGAAAGGTGCTTTCTCCAATCTCACATTTCAACATGATAAGAAGGTCATTATCTATAATTGTGTCAAAAGAGAATATAGATTGTACCAGAAAATCTCTTAATAAAAAAAACAGTATAATGACTTTAGTTTCATAACTTTTTGCCAAATCCTAGAAGGATGCCGGATGGGATGGAAAAGAGTATGATTTCTTTAACCTGAAATTAAACTTTTTTGGACGAATTCCTTTTTGTCAAGGTTTCTTCTCCTAGGTGTTACAAGCAAATTTAATACAGGTATTTACTTTGAGACAAGATGACTTCTGTCACATTTTAAAAAAGATTCTGAACATAAACCAGTCTGATAGTAACAATAGTTTTTATTTCAATCTTCAAGGGAACAAAAGCAGAGTATAAACATAGGAAAACATAAACAGAACACATAAATAGAAAATAAAACCCCTGTCCAATAAAGGAGCCAGGTTAACATATGGTGAATGGCTATTTTCTCCTCCATGCCATATACAAGAACTTTTCCTTGCCTCCCTTTGTCTCTCTAAGATTCCGAATTCCCAAAGAAGTGGCTAGGAAAGTTTTCAAACTTATGCCAATTTATTACAAGCCACAGGGCTATTTGTGATGATTTTTATCGAATTTCATTCATATTTTTAATTATCCACAATTTGTAGTAATTTTTTTAAGTGTTATCCTACTTTTACTATGTGTTTTTTTTTTTTTTTTTTTTTTTTTTTTTTTTTAATGAAACAGTACAGCTGTGACCTAATATACTATGTATCAAATATACTTTGGTGATAAATATACTATGTCTAGGCAATCATATAGTTTTATGGCTGAATCTGGAAGCACAAATCTGCAAAATAATATTAGAGTTATAACTGTACTTGGAACACGGTCAATATCATTACATAGGAGCCCTGAAAAGGAAAAAATAGCACATGGTAGTGGCCTTTTGTTCAAATAAAAATTTGAAATGATTAAAAGCAAAATTTACAAATCAGGCAAAGCAAAAGAAGAAATGACATAGAAAATAAACATTAAGGTTTTTTTGTGTCCAGTCTTGATTTAAAATTTGGACTATTTGTTGAGTTTAAGTTAAATTTATTTTTCTTCTTTAAGTAATTCTGGCTTTTAAAAAGATGGCATTGCCTTGTTAAAAGTATTTTACTTTACATTCAAAAAAGAAAAAAAAAATCCAGTTCATTTTCAGTAATGTTTTTTACCTTAGCTTTTGAATGTTTCTTCCTGATGAGGGTGTGGAGGGGCTACATACCTGTTTTTGCAATAGTGGATATTTTTTAGATTTTGCTAAGATAATTTTTTAACAGAAAACTATATATTTTGTTCCCAGTCACAATTTTATGATCACACCAGCTTTAATTTTTTTCTAACCTGTCTTGCTTTACTGTCTCAAAATTACTCATCAAAAAAAAATGTTTCTGAGTTTATATTTGAATGTTAATTCAACAACAAACCTTCGATGAATTCCATTATATTTGGAAAACTCTTTCATTTGTGGATTTTCTTGTTTCACATATTTTTCTTTACATTAAGTCTATATTCATTTTGCTCAAATTTTTCGTTTTGTAGTCACTAAAAACATATAGTGGCTTGCACCATTGAAAGTCAATAATAGTTTTTGCATGAGACTTGGAAATAAGTCTGCTCTACTTTTTGTTATTGAATGCTAATCCTTTAAGTTGAAAAGGCCATCTTAACATATAATAAATAAGGAGACCTCAAAAAAGATCAGAAGGAATCATTTCAGTGTCTTTTTTGCTGGGGTAATTCTAAAATCTAAACACTTTTTTCAGAAAGTTTTCACACCTTTAGGCACTATTTCACCTCTATTCATTAATCTCAAAAGATGTTTTACATACTCATCTGATGGAAAGATAACTTTTAATAATAAGAAATGGCTCAGGCTTGATAGATTGATCTTTACACAGCCTTTAAGACACCTTTCTTTGATGAAGTTAAACTTAGAGCCTTGATCAAATTTCCACACTAGGGCTGCAAATATCTGATGAAAATCTTTTTGGTGATAGAAATAAGAGTCTTGAAGGTTGTTGAGTGCATACTTGAGGAAATTTTTGGCTTTGTCAATGAAGTTTTATTCTTGGTGATATTTTTTCTGTAACATCTTACTGGTTTTTTACTGAAGCTGGTACAAAGAGCACAGTTCTACTAAAAAATACACCATGGATAAAACAAAAGGCTCTTAATGTACTAGTGAGCAGCAAGCCATCCCATTTCTATGAGTTTTAGCAGTCAGTTCAAGATTTTATAAGGTACCCCTGAAACTTTGCTAGAGTTGTAGGTATTTTTTATCTTGAAGAAACATGATTATCCTCCATCCTCAAAATATCCATGAAATTCTTTGGTATTTTGGCTGTAATAGCATTAGCAACACCACATAGATGAACCAAATTGAAAATACATTTCAAAAGTGCCAACTTCCTAAGGGGCTCAAACTTATATCAATGTATTTGTTGGCACCAACTATAACATACCCACCATCAAAAGGTTAGGGTCCATTGTGGTTCATTATTGTTTAGGGCCTGATATACTTTGTGCTAGTCTAATAACAACTGTGATTGAAAAGGGGAAGATCACACCACTTCTTCTTCATATCCACCTATAGCTGTTGTACAGGTTTCCTGTAAACATCTTTAGCTTCTCATTATTGACTTGCTAGCTTATATTTGTAGCTCACCAGATTTCCAGTTTGGTTTTAAAAAGGGTGTGAGTCATGAAGTTGTACATTAGAAAGTTAGACCAAACATCATAGACCCACCATCACAGACTTGGGATCTGTTGTGGTAAATTGTGGTTTAGGACCTAATATACTAAGTGTTGGTCTAATGGCAGCTGTGATTGAAAAGGGAGAGATCTGCTACCAGTTCCTCATGTCTGCCAATAAATATTTCACTGGTTTTTTGTGAGATTCTTAAACTCTTCATAATTGACTCAATTACTGATTTTGTTGCTCATCAGATTCCCAGTTTGGTTTTAAAAAGGCTGTGAGCTATGAATATGAACATTAATTTATTGTGAACCTTCTACTTAATTTTCATGAATATGATGAAAAAGTGTTTTTTCCTGTGACTTAATTTTTTTACAAGCATTTGTCAAGGGTATTTTTGGAAAAAATTCTGCTTTCTGCTCCTAAGCATGGAGTTGGCTGTTCTATTATTACTACTTTCCAAGATATGTATAGAAGTATATGTATAGGAGTCTGAAACTAAAGATCTGAGGTCTAGATCTGTTAGTTTTCACCAAAGCAAATGTTTTTCATAAAGGTAAATGGCATGGAGCAACTACATCAGCCCCTTTGGTATAATAAAATCATTGTTGAACCACATTAGCCACTTTTAGTATGCTGTATCTTCACTGGTATTGATCTAAGGTCTTTATTGCAATTGAAGATGATTTTTGTATTTTTCATAAAACACACAAAGAATGGTTTAGCCTTCAACCTGTTGAAAATTAATTTTATAGCACTTAACCACAAAGCCAAACATTATGGTTTGGCTATTGCCCCTTTTGGAGATACAGAGGCTAAACCTGCTAAACAGCATATCTTGGCCTACTGGTACTATCTGATATTGAGCCCAATTGCAAACTACTAATCTTGGCATTTCTCAGGAAAAATTTGTAAAGAATAAAGCATGTCAGTTTTTTGTAAATTCCCATATAATCACCTTAACCCTGTAAGGCTATTAAGTTATTTTGTAATGCTATATTTTCTGCTGGTTTCTCCTTTCTAGATTATTTTTATTCAAAAGGATAGACAGGAAATCCATTCCACATTCTTTAAGTAAGGAAAATAGCTTTAGAATCTCCTTTCTGGGGTGAAGAAAAATATGAAATTGTGGACTCCTTTGTCATGGATAGCAAAAGAATTAAAAAATCCAAATGTACACTGAATACATACCACACCATAGTACTTTGCTAGCATTACACTAAGTCTGATATGCAGTGTTTGGAACTGCCTCTTTTGTTTTGTTTCTAGTTTTCTATGTTTACTTTTCTTTCTTTCTTTTTATTTCCATTTTCAATTTTTGTAAATCCATTTAGCCTATTTGATGATGGACAACAAAAATCATTTATTCATATGCCCTTTTTGTACATTGTATGTGCAAAGTGTGTTTTGATTTAGTTCAACTTACCATTTGGCTTACACTGAAGTTTTTACTAAATACACTTAGCTTTAGCAGTAATTGTAGTAGTAGTAGTAGTAGGAGTATTAGTAACAGTAGGAGCAGCAATAACAAAGTTAAAAATAATAGCAGTAGTGGTAGCAGGAAAGAAAAACTTTACTGGACTTAGACTTTACTAATGATGTAAGGATTCTAGATGTAAGTGTGAGCAAAATAAATAGAACTATAGAGGTTTTGCGAGTTCAGGTTGCTAAAATAGGTTTGAAAATTATTGTTAAGAAGACTCATAGTTCCTTAACATATTGCAGAATTGCATACCAAAATACGTCTGTATCTTTTCAAAGGGAGGCACAAAAATCACAACGTTTTAAGGCAAAATTTTCAAATAAGCGTATGAGCATGGATGAGCATAAGTCCTAAAAAAAGATGACTGGGTAGTTTTACTCTTGTTTTAGCCCTTATTACGCGATTGAAGTCCAAAAGATAAAAGTAGAAAGAACTTCAGTCGGAAACATCAAAGACTTTGATTTTTCACGCTCATGGTTTTATTCATTTAAAAGTCTTGCCAAGAATACGGTAGTAGGTAAGAATACCTACTTAGCTGTGTTTGTAATAGGTACTTGCCAAGATTTGCCAAATCGTCGACAGTTTTTCACACACGAAAACGGACTGAATCTCTGCACGAACTGCTACATCCAAATGACCTGACATCCGCTTTAAACCAACAGAGATGTCTTCTTTCCAGAGATTTCTTTGCCTTCCGGGCATGGAAGAGTTCATAGAGAATGGCAGGCTGACTGTAAATTTGGATGATGACTTGTCTAGTGCCTCCAAGGGAATTAAGGAATTGATTATTCCTAAGATCACCATAAAAAAAAAGGAGGGCCTCCCCCAAGCACTGATGAAAATCATATTCCTGGGAAAGCTGGCAGAATATGAGGAATACATTCAAGTTTATACAGATGGCTCAAAGACAGTAACAAAATGCAGTTGTGCAGTAGTTATACCCTCCCAGAGCCTGTCTCTTTCATACCGTTTACCCCCTAACCTGACAATCTTCTCTGCAGAGCTTATGGCAATTAAGTTTTCACTTCAAGCCATATCAAGCCAAACAGAGAGCAAACACCAGAAGTATATTGTCTGCTCTGATTCACTTTCAGCTCTGGATTACCTCTCACACCAGCAACACCAAGCAAGAAATGTTGCCATTGAGATTGAAAAATTTTGTTACTCAACTTGCAAAAAAGGGTATATCTGTTCTATTCATATGGGTTCCAGCACACTGTAGTATAACAGGAAACGAACTAGCAGATCAGGCTGCAAAACAAGCCTCCCAACTAGGCCTGATCACCCAAACCCCCATCACTGGTCCTGAACTTCTTTCTTCAATTAGCTCAAAAATTTTTGAAGAAGAAGAGGCCTGGCTCCATTTTTCTCATACTCAGCTCCTCGATCTTTATGATTATAAGCAGCCTTCAAAAGAAATGTACCTCACTTCTCGCATCCTTTCTACCTGCCTATTTCGTCTTAGATGTGGCCATGCAAAGACAAAATCAACACTATTCCAGTGGAAAATGGCTCCATCCCCCAACTGTGACACTTGTGGAGTGTATGAAGATATACGCCACATCATTTTTAACTGTAGAAAATACGAAAAAGAGAGAGAAGTACTAAGAAATTGCTGTGAGAAGGCATTTAGTGCATTCACAATGCGTTCTGTTCTGGGACATCACACGTCTCCTCCTTGGGCTAAAAAACTAAGCACAAACCTATTAGGCAGATTTGTTAAGACTACTGGTTTGGTTCATTCCCTATAATTTTTTTTTTTTTTTTTTTTTTTTTTTTTTTTTTTTTTAAATTATTATTACCTGTTCAATAGGATTTTTAGATTTGCCCCATTTATCATTTTAGGTATATTTTATCGACATTTGGTTGTATTGTTATTGGTTATAATGTGTAAAATTTGTATTACTTTTTATCATTGTGTTGTACATGTATTTTAATTGATGTTTGACAATGTATAGTTGCAGTATTTTGATTCCCGTTTTTCAACGCAGGCAGTTGCTGCAGGCAAATAACCCCCCTCCATTAGCAAGTCAAGCGATACTGTTCTGGCTCAGTGAATAATGACTAAGTGACACCCAAGCAAGCTAGTGATCATAGAAGGCACAGAACAACTGAGTGATACGAACGCATATGACCTATTGGTCGAACGCGTCAAACCCCAAACAACAACAACAACAACATCCAAATGAGTGTTTATATTTTTAGCAAATTTATAACATTTTATTTATACTCAAGTATTTCGACTTTTTATTTGAATAACCAAGTATGGATTTGTTGTACTGTGTTATATTTTTAGTTTTGACCCGCCAAGTATTTATTTGTAGTAGCCTATTTTGCCTCCACCAGAAGTTTTGATGTTTCTTGGTAGGCTATTGTTACACACTTTTAATTAATTTCAAATAACAGAAAATATTCTAAGAAAAAGTTCCCCATCAGCTTCCTTTTTAGGGAGCTGAAAAAGAAAGCTTAGTTTTCTATACTTCCTTTATTTCCATTATTTTCCATTATTTGAACTAGGCCTAGTAGAAAGCTGCTAGACCATTAGCCTATCTAATGGCCTATTAAGGCAAGAATAATTTTTTCAGTTAGCAAAACTAGAATGCTGGTGGAAAGTGATTCTGGTTGCTAATTTTTGGAGCTAGATTCAAATTTATTGTCTCATGAACATAGTAAAACTTGTAATTTTTTTTTTTTTACATCATTTTATTATCAGTTTTTTAAGAAATTCACATTATTTTTGAAGACCTTGTAATATTTTAACTGTGACCAATTATTAACATAAAAATTTGTTTTTTATATGTCATCAAAAATTGTAAACAATTTAAACCACCAAATGGTTTGCACACATAAAAATGAAATTCACATAGGCCACATGAAAATATAGCCTAGCCTAAGCTATAAGAATACTTGTATTTTTTTTATTCTTTAAAACTAGCTGGTACTATTTTCACTAGCCTTTATTCTAAGCCAGTTTTGCCTTCTTATTTTTTGAAACTGGCACTTTTTACCATTAAGAAATGTCTTGGTGCAAAAATAAACAAACATTAGATTGTATCAAGTCAATATAGTCTACTACTCAAGATACATTTCAACAAAGAGGCTTTCACCTATACCAGTCTTCAATAATAATGGGACATATAGTCAAGGCTATATAATGAATCATTGGGGCAGATTGTTATAGCCTAGGGTAAAGTTCACGTTTAGGTGACTTTTGCTATCTTGGATAGGGGTTAGGTTAGGAAAATGAAACTTTCAAGTGTGGGTGTATAAACTAACATATGTCCCAGGAAGATTCTTTTAAGAACCTACTTCCTTCTTTCTCCATTTAGAGGTACCTTACTCTTGGTGACAAAGGATCTTGGTGTTATAAAAATGAAACCTAGCAAAATATATCTTCTGCTTAAATGATGTACAATAAGACAGATTTCAGCTTCAGAACTCTGCTCAATCAGGAGTGTGATTTGCTATGGAACAGGGAGGGGACTGTCCATCCCCAACCTTGGTTTGTCCCCCCTCCCAATAAAACTGAAATTTAGTTTCCCAAAATCTAGTCAAAACTAAGATAAACCTGCATAATTCAAGCATCACAACATAAACAGATCAGTTTTTTTAGTACATATTTACCTTTATAATACTGTAAAGTACTTTTATAGTTCTTAATAGTACCTTTATTGTGCCAAATGGTTTATTTTTTAGTTTTCACTGTCATGTCTACTTGACTTGAGAGAATTGGCTCCAACTCCCCCCCCCTGCATCCTCAGGATTTTCATGAAACTGCAACTGTGCTCAATCCTAATTTATGATGTTTCAAAGATCCACAAATACATTTCCTTAATTTAGAAAACCAAAAAAAAAAAACAATATTTATATGGATTAAAATTCTACTCAAATAACAGGAAGTGTATTTTAAGAACTAAAACAAGGGAAAAAGAAACTGATAACTGAAAATAAAGGTAAAATGTTGTTTTGTCAAAACTTGAATAGGTTTAAGACCTGTCACATAAGCAAATTTCTAAGGCTTATGAATTAGAATATGGTTAGCATGGAAGCTTGGCAATACCTTCTTGGAGTATGTTTTTGGCCCTTGATTCATCACTGAAAATTTCATTTTCCTAACCTAAGCCCTCTCCAAGATAACAAAAAGTTTCTAAACTAGAATTTTACCTGTCTTAGTAAGGGACCAAATAGTGCTCTTCTGATATTAATAGGTTTCCTTAAGAACAGCTGAAACTGTAGATTGGTAACAATCACTAAAAAATATTTAACCTACTATTATTGATAAAAGTTTCTTTGCTTCTGTTCCCCTCTCCCTTATTACGTGGTAGAACTAAGATAAAAATATTTAATGTAATTCAAAATTCAATGCTGAGTTAATGCATCACAGTCTTTTAGTGTACATGCATGGATTTATTATAATAATATTTCTTAAATACGTCAGTACATGAATATTATAGTTTCTCCATTTTTAAACATGAGACCAAAATGTGTAACATTTGTGTCAATTTACAAAAGTTTTTTTCTTAAAGGTTTTGCTTTTGAAAGAAAAAAGCTACAGTGTTATTTCATTGAAATTACCATAAAATGCATTTCCAACATACAGAGTATAGGCAGTAACCCTGTATTCTCCTCCTTCTTCTTCTTATTCAGCAGACAGGCTTTTCAGTCAATACTATTTAGCCCTTTTCCTTTTGGCTCACTCTGTGAGATCGACAGAGCTATGGAGCTGGTTTGTCTTATATGATTTGTATCTGCTCAGATTTCTTGAAGTATATCTTATCCTCCTATCAATGCACCCATATATAATTTTTATTTCTTGTAAAGTATGTTTCATGTTATTATTTTTTTTTACTCAGTTTTATTTGTTTTACTGAGTGGTAGGATCTTGTTTTTGCAATTATTTAATGGTTGTTTCCTTGTTTTAGGCATTTATCAAAATATTAAAAAATTTGCCCTAAACCCTTCTATAAATGGGTAACATTTTGTGTAACACAGAACTAATACAGGCCTAGTATAAAAAGACATAGATCTTGCAACTTTGATTGTAACAGTTGTAGTTTTTGTCTCATTTTCCTCCTACAGTTGTTTGCTGCAGTTGCAATAATAATAACCATTATATAAAAATAGTATTGACTAGACAATTTTTTTTGGATAGGGTTGCTTATTAACCCCCACACCCAAGACCAGTTATTGTGGGGGGGAGGATCATTTATTAACTCTTTAGAGGCTAGTTCTTTGTTTGTAAGGGTTTTTATCAGGTGAATATTTATATTACATCTGCATCTAATTTTAGATCAGTTGTCACTACATTAGGTAGGAACAGCTAATTATGGACTGTGGAAATACATAATTTGTATGATCAAAATAGCAAATGCCTTGGATAATTACTAAAATTAGTCCTATGTTGATATTTGTAAATAAAGTGACAACATATTTGCCAAAAGGAAAAATCAATTTTCCACACTCAGGGACATGCATATGCTACATCATTAGATCATCTACAGAGGAGTCATTTTAATCATCTTGGTTCTATGATCTGATTTGAATTAAGCAATCAATTACTTTTCGAGATTTATTGAATTTTTTTTAATCATTAAAACCATCAACCAGCCTTTCATCAAAGTAATTTTGAAAGTTCTAAAATAAAGACAAGGTTTGTAGCTAAACTCTCATGCATCTTCCTGGGTCCTAGTTTGGGCTTTAAATATGATTGAGAAAGTGTTGCTCTTTCAAGGTAATAAAAGCCTGTATTCTGCAATTTTATGATATATACATTATTTCAAGAAAATTCAAGGAACAAGAAAGAAATTAGAAATAAGAGAAAAAGGAATCATTTTCAGAAGCTTTTTGTAAAACTGAAAAGAAAAATACCAGTTTGAAATTCCATCACAGTGAATGCATAACAATCTGCATGTTTTGTAGAAAGATTGTAAAACTGGAGTCATTCTCAATTGTTGTTGATAGTATTATATGTTTTATAGTTTACAACAACTTCTTTCAGAAATAATATTATGGATGTGCCTCAAATTCCAAATATAGCTGAGCCTATCACCATTCCTGAGACTTATGTTGTTAAAAATGGTAAGTTATCCAATAAAGTTTTTGTAACAAAATAAAAAGTAAGCTGGTTTTCCAGAGTGAATAGCTGCTTTTTTTTCCTCTTCCTTCTAAAGTTCTCTTCAGTAAAAATAACAAAAAGTTAAGAACATTGCAAATGCATAAAAGCTAGGTAATGAAAGGGCTATTTTGCTACACAAAAGTCGAATTTATTAGCTAAAATTTTTTTAGTTTCATGAGACAACAAGTCTTTAAGTTGAAAAATTTTCTCTTGCTATTTCATGTTTGCAGGTACAAAGAATAAGAAAAATTAGAAAGCAAATTAAGAAAGCAATAAGAAAAAAGCATTCCTACTAGAGTCTATTTTTTGCAGCAGCTACAATAATTATCTGTTGATTATAAGAACTAGTTTGTAATGATCCTAATAATATAATTTATATATTAATTATAGGGACCAGTTTCTGTCTCATAATAAGTATATTTTTTTTTAACTAAATTACCTACAATCTTTTTCATTACACTACTTGGTGTTTGTTTGTTTCCTGTGATTATCTTTTCTTTATTTGTAAATGGATCAAGAAAAGGAAGAAGAGTTTATGAAAAGGTATATGTTGGTGATTAAAGATGATACATCAAGCAATCTTCTTTTTTCAGGTAACACTAAGCACCCCTCTTGGTAGCTAACCTACAAGCTGTGGGTTTTTTATCTTGTGACATTTATTATTGTATTTGTCCTGCTATTTTTATCTGTATTATTTCCTTGGCTAAAAGCACATAATACCATCAGGCTTTTTCAACTTGTCTAATTTTTATCAAGTCTCCCAGTTTTCTAGTCATCAAGAGCAGTTCAGGTGTTGTTAGTTTCATGTATTGCTGTCAACAGATTTCGAGTAGGAGGGGTTCAATTTTTTTTTTGATTTTTCTATGTTTTTTTTTAGTAGATATTGGACAATTTTCTCTTTCCCACCCTGCAAATATTCACTTATGTTCCAACTACTGTTTTTATTGTTGTTCTTTTTTTTCATAAATATGTGGTATTTGTTCAAGTTGTATTTTCCAGGAAACATTGTCTTTGTGTTTATTTTATATTTTCATTTTATGGATTTGTTGTTGATTCTAATCAACGCTGGTTTTTAGATTTAAGTCTAAGCCCTATTGGATCTAATTATAGTTTGAACTCAAGTACTCTGGATTTGTATGTTTATTGTGTCTTAAAATTACAATTTTGCCTCTAGGCATATATTGGCTGTCAATTGAGAGCCTTCTTAAAAGGAAGATTCTAATTTTTTTTTTGGGGGGGGGGTTAGAAAAAATGATACATTTAATTGGCGACAATCTTTCAGTTATTTCATTAGAACTGGAAGGGAAAATATTTCAATTGTCAGCTTATCAGCAATCAGTTATATCAATTATCAGTCAAACAGGTAGTAGGGTATATATTCACTTTCCTGGATATGTATATGTTTTCCAAAATCATTTTATGAGTATGGAATCTGAAACAAAATGAATTTAAGATGCAAAAATAGAAGTAATTGAACAATTTTGTTTTTTGACAGTAAAGGAAAATAGGATGATTAGCCAACTCATTAGCCTATCAACTGATAAACCTGTAGATGCATTTTCAGGACTCTTTTTCAACTCTAAATCTACACATTTTGTGTTGGCTATTTGCCAAATATAGTTTGATTTCTGTCCTTATAAGGGTCATTATTTATTCTTGTGGCCAGTGTTTTGAAAAGGGGTAACAGCTGGACTTGTTTTGTTAGTTATTCTGTTCAATGTGTTTGATGTTCATTTTATTTATAGTTTCTTTCAGAAGTTGAAGAAGCTTTACAAAGTGGCCATGAGGAGCTTTTTAAATTTCCAAACCACCTTTTGTCTCCTAAAAGGGAAGATATTCCTGTGGGTATTTTTTGCTGTCTTTCAGAGTCATGTAAACTTGAACCTGACACCCAAGAACTGGGCACCACTTGTTTTGATAATGACGGTCATTTGTCACCAAACTTGTCCAAATCAGACTTACAAGGACCTGCATCACTGAATGCTGGAGCAAATCATTGTACAAGTGTTTGTTTCAATCCATTCGAATCCGATTCTGAAGAAAACAACTTCGACAATCATAATATATATTTTAAAACTTCTTTGCATGGTAAGAAACACAGATTATTAAAAACACGGAAAGAAACGAATATAGGGATAAGGCAATTTTTTTGTGATGTATGTGACAAGAGCTTTTCTCAACTATGTCATTTGAAAGTGCATCAAAGAATACACACTGGTGAGAAACCATTTATATGTGATGTATGTGTCAAGAGCTTTTCTCTCTTGACCGATTTGAAAAAGCATCAAAGAATGCACTCAGGCGAGAAACCTTTTAAATGTAAGGTGTGCGAGAAAACTTTTTCTGTGTCAAGCAGCTTGATTAGGCACCAAAGAATACACACTGGTGATAAACCGTATAAGTGTGATATATGTGAGAAAACTTTTTCTGATTCAAGCAGTTTCATTAGGCACCAAAGAGTACACACTGGGGAGAAACCGTATAAGTGTGATATATGTGAGAAAACTTTTTCTGTGTCAAGCAGCTTGATTAGGCACCAAAGAATACACACTGGTGAGAAACCTTTTAAATGTGAGGTCTGAGAAAACTTTTTCTGTGTCAAGCAATTTGATGAAGCACCAAAGACTGCACACTGGAGAGAAGCAGTTTAAGTGTGATATATGTGAGAAAGCTTTTTCTGTGTCAAACAATTTGAATGTGCATAAAAGGATACATACAGGTGAAAAGCCCTTTAAATGTGATATTTGTGAGAGATCTTTTTCTGTGTCAAATAGTTTGAACGTGCATAAAAGGGTACATACAGGTGAAAAACCCTTTAAATGTGATATATGTGAGAAAACTTTTTCTGTGTCGAGCAATTTGATTAAGCACCAAAGAGTGCACACTGGGGCCCTTTAAGTGTGATCTATGTGGGAAAAAAATTTCTGTGTCGAGCAATTTGATTAAGCACTAGAGACTGCGCACTTGGGAGAAACCCTTTAAATGTGATGTATGTGAGAAAACTTTTTCTGTGTCAAACAATTTGAATGTGCATAAAAGGGTTCATACCCTTTTGATTAAATCTATTTGATCATATAGCAACACATTTTTAGAAAAAATCTGCTAGTTCATATTGTACAATAACAATTTCTGTGGTCTTGCTGAGCCCTATTGTAATCTGCTTTCATTTTTTGGCTCTTATTTTATCTTATAATATTTTGTCATTTTTTTGCCATTTTTTTGCCTTTTGATTCATTGATTTGTGGAATACTTCTGTTCATTTCTTCACTGATTTTTCTTTTTCCATTTGTTTCAACTTTTTCTTTTCTTTGGCTATGACTTTCTCCCCTTCCCCAATTAAGTCTCTATATGTATGCCTGATTGATTTACAACCCCTTAAGGTCTTTTTTATTCTTCTTTTAATGTTTACCTACCTTTTTTTAGTTTCTTTGCATGTCTTTTGGACTGAAACAGGTAATAATGATTAGTTCAGGCTTAGGTATGTCCTTACAAAAGTAAATCTTTCAAACAATGATTGTCACCAAAATTTATACTCAGGGAGGAAGGGGGGGGTGTGCTCATTAAGTGAGTGCTCCAATTTGGCGAAGTTCTTTTAAGTGACAAGACAAGAGACAGTAAGTTTTCTTATACAGGGGTAATGGACAAGGCGGTTCTAGTAGTGTACTTCTTGTTTTGATTTGCCTGTATTTTTAGGAGTTATAGGTAATTGTAGTTTTTACTAGGGGGTATGATTGTCTCTGACTAGGTTTCTAGCTATCACTGCAACCCAGATCGTATTTAAGTATAAAAAACTATTGTAAAATTGGGTTCTTGAAAACTTGAATGGAGCTGTGGATGTGTATTGTAATTCTACTCGAAAGGTCGCAGGTTCAATTCCTTTTTCAGGTAATTTTTACACATTTGTCAATATAAAGTCTAAATAGAATCTCCATTAATAACTACTTGACTGAAACCATTTATGATGATCTATATCAATCCTTTAATGTAACTAGCTGCCAGTGCAACCGGGATTGAATATCTCCTTTTGTTAAAATTACAAACAGGAAAAAGTCTATGGATTTTTTTTTTTTTAACAGTAAGAGAGAAACTTCAAAGAATCAGTTGCTAATTAAGTCCAATAAGTGCCCTAGTCTGTTCTTTACTAGGTTTCAGCCATTTCTAGAGCCATAATACCAATGAAACTTTCATAGTCCCAATTAATGATTAATAATTACTATGGTCTTGATTTTGTTCTTTACTATAAAGAAATTATCAAAATTAATTTAAAATTTAGATTATTTCTAGTTTTTACAAAAAAATTCTTGCTCAGACACTATAGATATTTTTGGAACTTATATGATAACTTTAGTTATCCATGAGATAAAATTATTTTATTTAAAGTTCTCAGAAATTACTCTAATTGCAATTCAACAAACATATTTTTTTTAAACTCTAAAAGTATGACTACATTTTACATAACTATCTACATGCTTTTGTGTATGCAGCTACTGCTGAAACCATGGTTTGGTTATTATTGGCCTTGTTTATCTTTTACTAGGTTGCATCTACTGTTAATTTTACTGTGGTCTAGAGTTTGTTCTTTATCATAATTGTAACTACTGCTGCAACCCAGATTATTTATTTAATTACTTTGATCACTGTTCTCTATAATTCGTTCTTTAATATAATTATTTATTATTATGTATTTCATTATTATCTATATAATGAATTGTTTTAATACTTCAGTTACTAGGGGCTTCAGTTTGCTCTTTAATGTAACTTTGTTTTTTACAATGGGACATGATCGTCCCTTATTATGTTGCTAGCTACTGCTGCAACTTTTATTTAGTATATTAACGATTTTATTATAATTTCTTGTATATAACTTATTTTTCATTAGTCTCCAATAGTACAATGGGAAGCATACCTGCTGGTCACGTGGGTGACCGATGTTCGACTCTCTGTTGGATGAAATTTTTAATGCATTGATCAATTATATTTACACATTCCTATATGTTATTAATAATTCTAATGGGTTTGAGTTCGTTCTTTGCTATAAAAAACAACAATTACTGATATTAATCCAAGTTGGGTAGCTGAGTAATTGCTTTCTCCTGGTGTTAGGGTACGAGATGCATATGCTATAATTTTTTCCTCCTCGTTTATTATCTGGGAGACGATTGCCCCACTTCCCTTGGTTGAGGCATCTGTGGTAACTACGAATTTTCCTGTTTGGAAATCTGTTAATGATAAGATTGGTTCCAAAATAAACACTTTTTTCAAGTAGTCCACGAAATCTTGAGCTTTTTTTTGACCAAATAGTCTTTTGTGGGTTTCCACGTATGAGGTCAGTCAGGGGCTTCGCCACCTGGGCGTAATTTCGTATAGATTTCGAAAATAACCTGTTAATCCCACAATTCCTCTTAATTGTTTAGTGGTTCGGGGGAGAGTCTAAGATTTCTAACTGATTTTACTTTCTTGGGGTCTGGTGATATTTGGCCTTGTGTTACTACTACTCCCGAAAGTGTAATCTCTGGTTGAAGCAGATTTAGTTTTTCTAGTCAACATTTCAAAATTCCTTCTCTGAATTTTTCGAACATTTAAGCTAGGGTGATTAAATGGTCTTTTGAATTTTTATCCATACAAATCACGTCATAAAGCAAATGAATTATGTTATTTGAACCTCTCAGTAAGTGAAGCGAAGGACTACGTAATGCGGTTGGACTCGTTTTGAGTCCAAAGGGCACTCTTTAATATTCGTAGGAGCCGCGTTCTGTTATGGAAAATGCAGTTCTATATACATCGCCCTCAGCTATTTTTACTTGGTGGTATCCCTTTGTAAAATCTAGGGAAGTAAATATTTTATTTTTATTTAAGATGAAATCTAGGATTTCATCTATTCTAGCTAGAGGGAATTTGTCACTAACCGCTTGTTTATTAAAGGTCTATAATCTATACCTAACCTAAGGTCTTTATTTTTCTTCGGGACTAGAATTATGGGTGTAGAATAGGGACTTTTGATGGGTCTTGTTATTTCATTTTTTTCAAGTTCCTGGATTTTAATTATTAACCAGTCCTTATGTTGTATGGAATACGATAAGGCTATTTTGCCACGGGTAACCCTGTAGTTTGGATTGCATGTTCGTAGACCGAGATTAGGCCTATGTCATCTTCAGATATGGAGATAATAACTTTAAACTCCCAGAGTAACTCGCATAATTTCTGTTTTAATGGGATATCGGTGATATGGTTAAGTCAGATTTTGCAAGAACTTGAGTCTTAGATAAGGGGTACTCCTTATAGTTTTGGTTATTTATACTGTTTAATAAGTTTTCCTCTGACTTCTTTATTCCGTCCATTTCGATACAACTTGTATTTCCACCAAGCATGTCTCTTTGTTTAGGGTAATCAGATCGTTTTCATGGGCATTGGTTATTTAAATGTAACCTCACTTTTCGTAATTTATAATCTGTTCTTCCCGTGCTAAGTCTTTGGGGATATCCTCAAATGGTGAGTGACCCAAGTTTAATTTTTGTAATTAGTTGGTTCAAGCATTTGCGATATTTGAGCCCTTGCATTGATTTTGAGGGGATTTTAGTTCTCCGTACTAAAAATCCATAGTATTTTTCAGCAAGGTTTTTATCTACTGAGCTTTGAATGTTGCCATTTGGTCTTTTAATGGCGGTTTCTTTATTTACTATTTTTTGTCATAAATTGGATATTTCCTGATTTTTTTCGCTATATTCCTTGATGTTGCCAATGCTTTCCTTTACCGTGTTATTTTTTATACTATTTACACTTATTCTATCTTCTGTGGGGTAGATGAATTTTGTACTTACAACATCTAATAATATTTTATTTGTTTTTAAAAAGTTGGCACCTATTATTGCCTGATGGTAAAAGGTAAAAATGTAAAGGATACGGCATTAGACTTTACAGTCCTTACCGGCGGTGCTGATCTCTGTTTCTTGGCCCTTCAGCCAGGAAGTGCAATAGGGGGTTGGGGGCCAGCCATCCTGTGCTTTCGCACACCCTTCCTGTTTACCTTCCCCAGATTTCTCCAGGTACCCATTTAGAGCTGGGTCGACTCTGGCTATGCTTACAGAGTCACACCACTGATCCCCGTCCCACACAGAAGAATTGGATACCCCGGGATTCGAACCCGTGTCCTCTCAGACAAAGGATCCCGAATCCACCGCACCAACTCACTCGGCCAGGACGAGATGGGCTATTGCCTGATGGGTTAAGTTTTTGCAAATTATGAACCGAGTAGGAAAGTTTCTATTATCTTTGCGTAGCGTTAGATGTATGGACCCTTTAATGTCTAAATTATGTCCCGTTACACTCGACAGGCTAGTGCATATATTACTTATTCATTGTTTAATATAGTTGGGTAATTTGTTGAACACTGATGCGTTTATTATATTTACCATCACCCCTGAGTCTATTAGGGCCAAAAAATAAATATTGGCTACTCGGTGACATTTTTCCATTGGCTGCATTTAAAAATGGAATAATCACAGGCGTGGAGCTATAAAAATACCTGCCGCCAAAATTTTGTCCTACGGGTTTTGGAGGCTTGTATCGTTTCCCTGTGATGCCCAGCTGTTACATGTGAGCGTTCGTTCATTCTACTTTCGTTTGTTTGATTATTGTTCTACGTGGAATTGTTATATTGTTCCTGTCGGAATGTGTAGTTACCTCTGGCAAAACGTACCAGTCTTGCATTCGGCAGGGTTCGATTTAGATTTCGAATGGGTTTTGGCGAGGAGAAAAATCGAAGAGAATGATCTCTTGAGGTATTAGGAGTTTTAGTTTCTACATTATTGATTGACAGTTTCTGGTGTTGCAAGACAATATTGTCTTCACGTCTTCGCAATATTACTGGTATTTTTCAATCTTATAAGATCTTTTTTTCTTTTGAGAATTAACAAGACTTTAAATTGACTATTTTTTGCTTTAAGTCATGATTTTGCCTTCATCTTGATAAGGCGTTTTTATGGCACTTGATATTTACCAAGTGACATACAGCGATCGCAAATTCTGTCGTTCTGTCTGTCCCGGTTTTGCTGGTTTAGGAGCTTCCAGATAAGCTAGGACGATGAGATTTGGCAGGCGTATCAGGTACCAAATTAAATTAGAAATAGTCATTTCTTTGGTTCGACCCATCTGGGGGGGGAGTGGGGGGACGGTTAATTCGAAAAAATGAGGTATTTTTAACATATGAAATGGTGATAAGATCTTATTGAAATTTTATGTTTAAAAGGATATCGTCTTTCAGATCTCTTATTTTAAATCCCGACCGCACCCGGTGATATTGGGAGTGTTGAAGGGGGTAACCTAAAATCTCTTAGAGTGGAGGGATCGGGATGACACTTGGTGGGGAAAATAAGCAAAAGTCCTAGATACGTGATACACATAACCGGAACGGATCCGCTCTCTTTGGGGGAGTTAATTCTGAAAGATGAGGTGTTTTTAATTTGCTAAGGAGTGATCGGATCTTAATGAAATTCCATATTTGAAAAAATGGGGTATTTTTAATTCACGAAGAACTGATCGGATCTTAATGAAATTTCATATTTATAAGGAAATATTAACTCAAATCTCTAATTTTAAATTTCCACCAGATCCAGTGTCATTGGAGGGAGTTGGGGGGGGGGGGGCCGGAAATCTTGGAAAACGCTTAGAGTGGATAGATCAGGATGAAACTTGGTGGAAAGAATAAGCACAAGTCCAAGATAATCGACTGACATAACTGGGCGGGATCTGACATAACTGGGCGAGTTGAGTGGGGGGGGGGGGTTAATTCAGAAAAATTAGGTATTTTTAACTTACGAACGGGTAATCAGATCTTAATGAAATTTGATAATTAGAAAGATCTTGTGCAGAGCTCTAATTTTGAATCCTGGCCAGATCCGGTGACTTTTGGGGGAGTTGGAGGGGGAAACCAGAAAACATGAAAATTAAGGTATCTTTATCTTACGAATGGGTGATCGGATCTTAATGAAACTTGATAAATAGAAAGATCTTATATCTCAGATGCTCCATTTTTAATTCGAATTGGATCCAGGGACATAGGGGGTTTGAGGGGGTAAAATAAATCTTGGAAAACGTTAGAGTGGAGAGATCGGGATGAAGCTTGATGGGAAGAATAAGCACAAGTTCAAGATACGTAATTGGCATAATTGGAACGGATCCGCTCTCTTTAGGGGAGGTGGAGGGGGTTAATTCGGAAAAATTGAGGTATTTTTGATTTAACAACGAGAGACGGGTTCTTAATGAAATTTGATATTTAGAAGGAAATCATGTCTCAGAGCTCTTATTTTAAATCCCGACCAGATCTGGTGCAATTGGGGAGAGTTGGAAGGGGGAAACTGGAAATCTTGGAAAGCGCTTAGAGTGGGGAGATCGGGATGAAACTTGGTGGGTAGAATAAGTAAATGTCGTAGATACGTGATTGACATAACCGGACTGGATCCACTCTCTTTGGGGAGTTAGTGGCGGTCCAGTGCTTTTGTGAGGGCGGTTCTTCTGGACGTACTAGAACGATAAAAAATTGTAGGCGTGTCAGGGACCTGCACTGATTAACTTGATAAAGTTGTTTTCCCTGGTTCGGCCATCTGGGGGTTTAAGGGAGAGGAAAAATTAGGTATATTTAATTTACGAGTGGGGGATCGGATCTTAATGAATTTTGATATTTAGAAGGACCTTGTGTCTAAGAGCTCTTATTTTGAATCCCGATCGGCATTAAGCCTTTGATTTTCTTTTTAAATCAATCTATTGATTCTTAGAATTTTGCTAGAGCTCATGCCATATTCAAATAAATATCAGCTAAGCATCAAATACAAAAACACCTCAAGAACGGTCACCCGTTGTTAAGTTAAAACACCTCAATTTTTCAAATTTCCCGGAATTAGCATCCCCTCTGACTCCCCAAATAGAGTGGATTCAGTCCCGATATGTCAATCACGTATCTAGGACTTGTGCTTATTCTTTCCACCAAGTTTCATCCTGGTTTCTCCACTCCAAGCGTTTTCCAAGATTTTTAGTTTCCCCCAATGACACTGGATTCAGTCGAGATTTATAATAAGAGATCTGAGTTACGAGATCCTTCTAAATATGAAATTGCATTAAGATCTGATCGCCATTTCGTAACTTAAAAATACCTCATTTTTTCTAGTTTTTCAGAATCAACCCTCCCCCCATCTTCCCCAAAGAGAGCGAATCCGTTCCGTTTATGCCAATCACGTATCTAGGACTTGTGCTTATTTTTCCACGGTGTTTCATCCCGATCCCTCCACTCTAAGCATTTTCCAAGATTTTAGGTTCCCCCTTCCAACTCCTCTCAATGTCACCAGATCCGTTTGGTATTTAAAATAAGAGCTTTGAAACACGATATCCTTCTAAATATCTAATTTCATTATGATCCAATCACCGCTTCATAAGTTAAAAATACCTCAATTTTTCTGAATTCACACCCCCTCCAACTCTCCCAAAGAGAGCGGATTTTGTCCGGTTATGTCAATCGCGTATCTAGGAATTCCGATTATTCTTCCCACCAAGTTTCATCCTGGTCTCTCCACTCTAGGCGTTTTTGAAGATTTCCTCCTCCTCCCCCCCTCAATGACACTAGATCCAGTCAGAATTTAAAATAAGAGATCTGAGTTAAGAGGTTCTTCTAAATATAAAATTTTATTAAGATCCTATCATTCCTTCGTGGGTTAAAAAAATCATTTTTTCCAATTATTAAGAATTAACCCTCCTCCCAACTCCCCGAAGAGAGCGAATCCGTTTCGGTCATGTCAATACGTATCTAGGACGTGTGCTTATTAGTCCACCAAGTTTTATCCCGATCCTTCCACTCTAGGTGTTTTCCCAGATTTTAGGTTCTCCCTCCAACTCCCCCCAATGTCATCGGATCCGGTCGGGGTTTAAAGAAAAGCTCTGAGACTCGATATTCTTCTAAATGTTAAATTTCATTAAGATCCGATCACCCGTTTGTAAGTTAAAATTACCTAATTTTCCGGATTAACCCCCCCCCCCCAGATCTTCGAATGGAGGAAATGGCTATTTCTAATTTAATCTGGTCTGGTCCCTGATACGCCTTTCAAATTTCATCGTCCTAGCTTATCTAGAAGAGCCTAAACTAGCGAAACCGGGACCGACAGAATTTGCGATCGCTATATGGCACTTGGTATTTACTGGTGCCATAAAAGCAACACAAAGAAACAACTTATACGGCAGAACAAAAGTAGAAGAAACACCAATTAAGCGTGAAAATGGTCAAGAAAAAATTTAACGCAAATGAAAAAGAAAAAAGGTCCCAGTACAAGAAATAAAATGAACTTTATGCGACTAATGGCAAAAACAGAAAGGATGGGTATAAAACAAAATCACAGGCTAAAAGAGAAACATTGCCGAATTTGCATTCTAAGTCAAATACTGTAAAATAACAAAAAAAAACACACTTAAAATCCAGTCAAATTAGCTGTTAAAATAAAATATTTACAATTAATTAAAGGACTGTGCCGAAGACAAGGTCAAAAGTGAAATAGAAGAGGGGGGGGGGTATTGATTTAAAATGTCAACTATGTGAGGGGTGAACGTTCTTATTTATCTCTTTTTCATTGGAAACTCTTATTGGGGCAAGAAAGCGAATTTTTCTTTAAGAAAAATGTGGTGGGGGCGAATACGGGGGGAGGGGTAAATGACAACTAGGGAAAAGAGAAGTAGTGCGAGGGTTATGCAAGCTGTTATGAGCAAAACGCAAGGAAATTTTTGCTCTACTTTCCTTAAGGGTGACTAGATTTGCTCTTCGAAGAAGGGAATTGCAAGGCACCTTGCTCTCATTGAAGATAATTCTTATGCACCTTTTTTGAGCTGCCTCTATTCTGTCCGACAAATCCTTGGAGATGCCATGAAGCCAAACAGGACAAGCGTATTCGAGGGTAAGACGTACAAAAAAGAGAAAAATCCTCAAACAATGTGATTTATGACATTTAATTTATTAGGGAGTTTGAGGAGAGAAAATGCAGTATTTGTACGTTTTAAAAATTTATTAACGTGGCAATCCCATTTTAAGTCGCTTGAGATGGTTACATCCAGTACATTTCCTAGTATTAACAGACATTTCAGTGGAGATAGGACAGGAGAAAGAAGGGGGATAATCTAGGAAACTAATTGTTTAATTTAAAGGGTTGACTCTCATATCACTAGCAACAGCTTCATCTCATATTGACTCCATGATGTCCATTAGGTTGCTTTTTAAATTTTTGAAACATGTTTGTAAGACATTTAAATCGTTAACGGATTTCTATCTATCCGCGAAATCGACCCCAAGACTGTTTATCATGGTAAGGAATAAAATTGGGCCTAATTGGGTTCCCTGGGGTACACCATTATAAACTGGATGGGGATCAGAGCATACATTCAGGTATTTGACGACTTGCGTTCTATTAGAAAGGAAGGATAAATTGTTTTTATTAAATAGGGGTCAACTAGGAAGCAATTGGCTAGTTATTTTTACTAGTGTATTATGGCTAATTAAACCAAAAGCTTTTTGTAAGTCAACTGCGATAACATTGAGCCAGGTATTGGGTTTTCAAGTTTATTACATATAGTGTCCAAAAGGTGAACCAGAAAATGTGAGGTAGAGCGCAAATTTCCGAATTGCCATTGGTGAAGTCATAAATATCTTTTGTGGGAGAGGTCAAACATCGCCAAAGGTCAGGATCTATGTACGAACTGTGGAAGCCTATGTAACTCAGTCATCATCACAGCTTACATACGAATATGCAGTTATGAAAACTCCTATCCCGCCCATGAGAAGCTTTTGGTACAGAGCTCTGAACTTGGAACCTCCTCTAAGCCCGCGCTCCAACGTATAGATCGTACTTCTACACCATAGGCGGGAACGGAATTTTCTTTTGTATGGATATCTAAGCTGTGAATAGCTCCGACTTTTAGATTCAGACTGCCAGTTTCCTGTCTCCAGCTGCTAGCATCGCTACTGTGCACTGTGTCCCAAAAATAAATCGAATTTTCATAACTGTATTTGTATCTAAGCTGTGGGCAACATTTAGGATAGACAGTCGAGAGTTGTTCTTAAGAGAACTAAGATGCAATTTATATATTGTCTCAGAACCTGATTTTCTATTTTGAATATTGAAATGCCTTATAAGACAATTTGTATGTGAGTACTGAAATAAAGTCATTATTTGTATTAGTCTTTGCTTATGAACCCAGACACCAGGCATCATTCCCGTGGTCTTAGGAACGGTGTTTAGGGAATCTATGCGATAAAGTAAGACCCATTCATCCCTAAGATAATTCACTTGCTGAAGATTATGGGTATTGTCAACCGCATACCTCTATTGTAATCTTTCACCTGTTTAACTCCCATAACATCATCACTTCAAGTCAAACCACCCGTAATACTTAGTTAGCAGAGAATTTTTTTAATAATTGCTATGTCTTAGTCTACGAAGCTACAAGCTGAATCTACTGACTTTCTTTCATATTAAGAAGGTACATAGTGCTTTTTCTTCAGCTCTCATGGTGTAGCCTTTGAGGCTGTAAATTTGCATATAACAGAGAATACAGAGGGTTATTTTAATCTTTATTAATAATAACATTAGGTTACATTATTCCATAAAATGTTTATAAGATAAAAGAGAGGAAGTGAAAAAAGACTAAAAAAAAAAATTCTTTAACTATAAATCATTTCTTTGTAAACATTTAATTTGGTATTTCCAATTGCCTTTAAATGGCTCATAGGCTATTTGAATTACTCTTATTCCATGACTTTCTACCTTAGTTCTTCCCAAAGATGGGTTAACCCAACCAACTTGATTTTAATTCCACAATCAATCATTTTAATTCTATTCCCCATTGCGATTCCAGTAGTCTTTCCTAGCAGACAAAGCTCATATAACAAGAACAAACAAAAAGCCCAAATTATATATTTTCCATCTATTCTGTCGCCTGGGCATAAGAGGATGTTGTAAAAGGAGATTTAGAAGTGTATCATACTATGCCTATCGTGCATGATTGCTCCAAAAACATCCTTTGAAGTTTCTTAAAACAGTAAGAAACTCTGGCTGTTGGCACTGTTCTTTCTTCTAGTCCATTTGACTGAGGGAAGTTCGGGGACCATGTGGTTTGAGAGATTTCCCAATTATTAATGAACTTCTGGAATAGTGTGGATGTGAACTGGGGGCCGTTGTCAGTTATGAGGGATTCCGTAGCATGCGAAATGCTTCTTAAGACAGGATATTATGTAATATGTATTTACCCCCAATTTATCAACTTCAAAAAAGCGACTATAATAGTCAACAGTAATGATGTAGCATTTTCGATTCTTGTAGAATAGATCCCACCCGACCTTCTTCCATGGTAAATGAGGTATGTTGTGTGGCATTAAGGGCTCTTTTTGGTTGGAATTTCGGATAATGGGGCAGGTATGGCAGTGTTTGATGTATTCTTCAATACTTTTCGTCATTCCTGGCCCAGAAACGATTACGCGGGCTCGTTTCTTGAATTTTTCGATACTCAAATGTGACGAATGGATGCAACCAAGAATGTCTTTCCACGAATTTCTTGGAATAACCAAGCGCTCTCCTTTCATTATGATCTCGTCCACAGCCATTAGTTCATGCTTGATATTCCAGAGTGGGGTGAGCGTTGCAGGGAGGTTTCTTCTGTAGGGTGACCAACCCTTTTAGATTGCTTGGGCAAGCTCAGCTAACTGGGGGCGGATTTTGTCTCCTGTTTCAGTCTCTTGAGTCTTGCATTACTGATCGGTAGAAGAGACATGATTGGTAGAGACGCATGATTATATTTCTTTTTCCATTTTCTTATCTTCTTTGGGAAGGTTTAGCCGCGACAAGGCATCGGCAACGAGAATTTCCTTGCCGGGGTGAAATGCTATTATGAGATCGTATGGTTGAATCCTTAAAAGCATCCTCTGCACTCTTGGTGATTACTTTGATATTGGGTGATTTAGGACTACTTGCAAGGGTCTTCGGTCAGAGACGACCGTGAATTTTTGACCGTAGAGATAATGTTGGAAATGTACGAAGCCGAAAAGGATAGCATATAGTTCCTTCTCTATTTGTGAGTAATTCTCCTTTTGGAGTTTAGTGAACGTGATGCAAAGGAGAATGGCTTTCTATTTTGAATGAGGATGGCACCGAGGCCAAACTTTGAAGCGTCGACTTGTATCTCTACATTGCCTACTGTTGGATCAAAGAATGCTAATGAACTACAAATGGACTCTTTGATATTAGTGAATGATGTATCGTGCTGTTGTTCCCACTTAAATTGTCGCTGTTTTACTATGTCAAGGAGTGGCTGATTTAGTGATGATAGATTGGGGATATACCTTGCAAGGTAATTCATCATTCCTAATATTGTCCGGCGTCTATCTTTTGTATAAGAGGTTTGCATATCACGCAGTGCTTGGACCTTTTGTAGGTCTGGGTGGATTCCGTTTTCTGATATGACGTGCCCGAAATACGGTATGCTATTGCACTTGAATACGCAGTTTTGGAAATTTAGTCTTACTCCATTTTCACGGGCTCTTATGAGAGCACTGCGAACACTCGCATCATTCTCCTCAATCGTTTTTCCTGAGATGATAATGTCGTCGGCAGTAACAGAGAAGCCTTGGATGCCTTCGAACACTTCTTCCATGCGGCATTGGAATTCGTCCTGAGCTGAAATCAATCCAAACGGCATTCTTTTGAATTTATAATAGCCGTATGGTGTGTTGAAAGTTGTCAGCTGAGACGATTCTTTGTCTAGTACCAGAGACCAATAACCGTAACGAGCGTCTAGTTTTGCGAAGAACTTTGCCCCAGTGTGTCTAAGTATTGCTTCATCGACTGTTGGCATGGGGTGATGCGGCCTTTTGATAGCCTTGTTTAGGTCATGTGGGTCAATGCAAACTCGGAGGCTTTTGTCAGGCTTCTCAATTAAAACCACAGCGTTTATCCAATCTATGGGATTGAGTACCTTTTCAGTTACTCCTAGCTCTTCCGTTCTATTGATTTCCTTTTCGGATTTATCTTGGAGGGAAATGAAGATACGTCTACTGGTAAAACTTTGGGTTCAGCTCCTTCTTTAAGTGAGATGTGGCATTCTTCTTTAAGCTGTCCAAAACCGTGGAATATGTCTTGGGAATCTTTTGTGAATAGGCCTGGTTTCTGGACTTTTGAATTGTCTACTATCAGGACCAGCTTGATGAGTTTAAGCTTGTGACTGGATTCAAAGCCTTGGATTAGTATGGAGGCATCTTTTACTATGAAGAAGGACTGTGTTTCGTTGCATTCCTTTGTTTATGCGCATTTAAGGTTACATATTCCGAGTGCGGTGATTTTCTGACCTCCAAAGCTGGTAAGCATCTGAAGTGTCTGGTTAATTCTTGGTCTTGGTTTGAGAACATTGAAAAGTTTTTTAGGTATGATAATAGCTAGGGCACCAGCATCGATTTTGAAGGTGACATTGCTTTGTTCGTTGATCAAGAGCTTAACGTACGGCTAATCAACACCATTGTCCATGTTTATAATATTAATAAATAGCTCATCACTACTGTCGTTCCTGTAATCGTGATTTTGCTGTAGTTGGCTTATAATGTGTACTGATTTTTTTTTGCATTTGCAAACCTTTGCAAAATGATTTGGTTTGTCACAGATGCTGCATATCTTTCTTGCTTGATATGGTTGACTTCTACTAGGATCAGGTTGTGACATTGTTTTGAGCTTTACCTGGGTTTGTACATACGTTCAAGCAATGTTAACTGCTTGTGACAAGGTAAGGTTGAACCCTACTTGGATTAGTTTCTTTTTGACTTTTGCTGATGAGGTTCCACATACAAATCTGTCTCTTTTCATTTCCTTAGTAATAGCTGTCGTAGAATAGGCATATTCGCGAGCTGGAATCTTTATATTGGTTATGTATTGCTCAACTGATTCGCTATCTCGCTGGTTATATTTAAGAAAAAGGTACTTTGAGAAGACAGTCTTGCTTTGTGGGTTGAAGTATTCAGTGAATTTGCTTATACATGGTTGAATTTTATCTTGCTCTTCTGTTGTGAATGTAAAAGTACTGAAGATGTCTTTCCTTTTTCTCCAAGCCAAATCCAAGAAAGAGCACTGGACTTTTTCAGTTTTTCCACTCAGAGGGCCTTCACACATCAGAGTTGCACAGTTTTTAAATGTCGTGCATGCTTCTTCAAGATTGTCACTGTCCACTCCATTGTTGGGTAGGGAACACTGGTTTCCATTCTTCTTTACGAGGTTTCTGACACCGTACATAAATTATGGTCTTTTTATTCGAATATTTCCTAGAAACCCAGATCACCTAGAATAGGAAAGTGAGTTAGAATGTTATGCTTTGATAAAGGTTGAGAATAGCAGCTCTATAGAAAGAGACATGCTGGTACAAGAGATGTTTTTAGATTTTATGCTTTCTTTTTAAATTCATCTTTAACCCCCAGCAGAATAGGCCCAGCCAACCATCTGTGGAGAAGACCTTTGCTAAAGCTCTTCCATTTGCTGAATCAAACACTTGCTCATAATCTATGAAAGCTATGATTATAGCCTAGGTGTTTGATAACTAAGACACATCTTTAGCTTTCCTCTAACCATAAGAGGCCTAAATATAGGATAGTTCACATTTCTGACCTAAAATTAAAATAAACCTACCACTTGATGCCTTGGTAAATTTCTTGCAGTTCATATAATTGACTTACCAATAAAGTGTAAATGCAACTTGATACCTTTTTTTTACATTCTTTACAAATATTATAATTGCTTCTGCTGCAAATTTATGAGTTCTTAAAAATGATGAATTTTCAATTAAAGTAGCCTATATGTTATTGGTCATTTTTGACAAAATGATACTATATTTTCTCAGCACTGTTTTTGGGTTGTTTCGACAAAATAATACTGTATTTGGTAAAATTCTAGTTTTGAGACTTCTTGCTATCTTGGAAAGGGGCTAGGCTTAGGAAATGAAACTTTCAGGGGTGGGTTTACAGGCTAAAGTATGTCCCAGGAAGGTATTTTGAAGTACCTAGGCCTACCTCCACTCCCTCTCTCTCTAGAGGGTCCTGACCTTTGATGAACTTTAAAAATATATGTCTTATAAAAGTGAAACCTTACAAAATAGATCTTCTGCTTGAATAAAGTACACCAAAATTGTTTTCAGCTTCCCAACTTTGCTCAATCCCAATTTATAAGGTTTTAAAGGTATGCAAATACATTTCTTTGAAAAAAAAACAACATTGATACGGCTCAGAATTCTACTCAAATAGGCTAACAGGAATTGTATTTTCAGAACCAAAGGCAGAGAAAAAGCAACTTGTAACTGAAAATTAAGGTAAAATGGTGTTTGTTAAAATTTCAATAGGTATAGGACCTGTCATGTAGGCAAATCTCAGGAACTTTCCTGCTTGCATTATAACTCTGAAATTCAAATCCTCAAGGGCTGAGGGGCTGACATCCCCAGTGTCAATACCCAGAATTACACAAGATTTTATTATATTTTAATGTTCCATTACCATCTATGACACATGCCTTGGTTTATTATGATTAAATCTAATAGTTTCCAAGTTAAAAGACTGTCTAGTTTAATGCTTTTTCAACACTGTCACTAGTTAATGTTAGAATTAAATCATTAATGAGAAAAAACATGCTACTTCAAAGTTTTTGAGCTTGTCAAATCTATCTGAATAGTTTAAATTTATTTTATTTTGTTTATTAAAGTAATGTGCAGTTTGAATTTTTACTATGCTATGTTTTTTTTATATTTTCAACTTTTTTTCCATGTTTTGCTCAATTTGTTTAAAATCATGCTCATTTTGAGCTTTTTTAAAAATTACTATCCTATTTTGTTCTTGAAAGATTAGCTTATTTTGATTGAAAAAAAGTTATCATTTCTTTCAGTGGTGACACATATTTTGAGTAGGTTTTAGAAGATATATTGGTCTTTATTTTTATCTTTTAGCTTGTAAATAAATCAAATATTGAAGGCTTAGATTACCTTATATTCTTCAGTAAAAAGGCAAAAATTTATTGTAACACAGGAACCATGTAATACAGAAAACAGAGTTCCTGGAAAATATCTCTCAAATGTTCATCCTGGAGTCTGCCAACTTCATAACTTCCTGGGAGGTAGCTACCTTTCCAAAATTACAGCTTTAAATTAACCCTAGACACTACTAGATGGCAATCTTTACATTTAACATCAATAACAGCACTCCTTTCCACCTTAGTATCTTGTATAGGTCCAGCCAGTCTTTGGCTTACAATAACATAATCAATAAGCTTTGTTCTCTTACCATCATGTGAATACCATGTTAACTTATGGTCTGTTTTTTTTTTTTTTTTTACCAAAAACCCTATTGATTATAACTAGATTGGAATACCTACAAAATATCAGTAGTCTGTGGCCAATACTGTTTTCCTTTCCTCCACCAAGTTTACCTATGGTAGGATACCATATTTCTATCTACCTGGGGTCCTGTCAATTTGCTCCTGTAAATACAAGTGAAATTCATCTGAGTCACCACTATCCCTGTCTGTTTGTTTTTACTGGGGCTTGTACTACAATAGCTGATACTGTGAATTTTTTACTCATAAACTGAACAATTCTATTATTAATAGCTACCACCACCTAAATAAAACTTAGTAGCTTCCTTATTAATCATGAGCCCTACTCCCTGTCTATTTATCCCATCCATCTTGCCTGAGTAAATAATTTTTATATCTCCCAATTTCATGCTCACTATCCCTGGGATGACTCTTATTAAGTTCCAGTTCCAAAAATTTTAGGGAGATATATGGACTAACAACAAGTCCTTTCACCTCTTTGACTTCTTCTTCAGAAAAATTAGCCACTGGAAGCACTTTTCTCCTCCAGTCAGCAAACAATGAATACATACAATTATGAAATATAAGTCCAATATATAAGTCAATCATGTAAGTCCAATTCCAGTCATCTGAATTGGAAAGTCAGAATGTTGTTCTAAATGTTGTGAAAGTTCCAACTTTCATATGCTTTAAATCATTGAAAATATTTTTGCTTCAGGAAAAGTAATGGTCCTGGATGCTAGTACAGGATAGAGACCAACATGTCTTCCCAAGTCTACACTAAAGCGCTTATTTCAGTTTATAACTGGACAGCAAGAAGTCCTTGGGACCTCCAGTTGATTTGAGGCTTTGTGCAATCCTGGACCTATCTTGGTCACGACATGGTTTTCAGCAATTGATGATGCTCTTCTATCATCAGTTGTAAAAATCCTGCACAATAGGGACAGGCTAGATATGAGTTCTTGAAATTGATCTTATAGGGCTCATTTTGGACAATGACTAAAAATTCATTTTTAAAATTTTAGCCACTTAGATGGTGATCTTGAAAGTGTTACTTTTCTTGCATTGCAAAACCTATATTCTGAAGTTGTTCTGCGAAATTTTTATTTACTGTAAGGATCATCTGTGCTTGACAAGAGTCATTTTAATGAGCTATTTTTTAGAGAGATTTTTTGCTTTAGTTCTCCAGTACAAAAAGAAAGGAACATATCCAAGCATTATTTATGAAATTATACATTTGTGAGTGGTATTAATCCAACTTTGTAAGTTTGGAGATAGTACTATGGATTCACCTCAAATTCCACATATGGTTGATTGCAGTGCCCTTTGTGAGGTCTCCATTAAGTATGGTAAGTTATTTTATTATTATTATTAAAATTTGTGTGTAGAAGAGAGAAAAAAGTAACAGAAAAAATGGTAGGGAACAATTTTCCCTTTTTATATATCTCCTGTAGTAAAGCAGATTGGTTGTTGTGAAGTGTGTGTTATTATGGCCCTTGAAGTTCGTATGGGGTATAGTCCTAAGGGTGATTAATGCTAGGGTAGCGTTTCCTTCAGGTTGGCCTGACTAACTATGCAAGGCATACCTACTGAGTATAGATGAGAAGATTAAGTAACATTATAGAGAGGCTTAATAAAGTTTTATCAGTTTTATTGGACTCAACAACAACGGAACTTGGGTCTGGCTATATATATATGCCACACAGACTCTTTGCCCCAAAGATTATACTAATAAAATGATATAATTCGAAACTATAAGATATTAAGGGCACTTACAATATTCAAAAGTACTCACAAGTAAAAAGGGCCAGAGGTCTCCTGAAAAAATAGTATCCAAAAAGTTTTTTTTCTAGATACAATAAAATATATCTATTCTACCTTAGGTCAACCATGATCTTTCTGTGCCACAAACGTACATAAGCAAGGAAGTGTTTATTTCTCAAAACCCTTGAACGCAGATTCAAGGGTAGTTTTCCAAGATGTGAGGTACTCTTAAGGTTAGCTTTCACTTTGTATCTTAGTAAAGTGGTATTTCTAAAACCTATGATTTATTTTGCATCATAATTTTTCATTTCAAATTAAATCAATTTTTGCTTAATTGGTCAGGTTACCGCAGTACTCTCCCCTTTAACAAAGTTGTCCACAACTCTTCACATATTAATGTAAGGAAAATTAATTTTTAAACAATTTGAAACATGCTTATAACGCCATTGTTATTTATTGGTTCATTCTTCTTTTGTTTTACAACCTCAATTTGCTTATTGAGGTTTATTTCATTTCAACTGTAGCCTGAAATTAAACATAATATTTTTTATTTTAACTCTAAACTTTCATTTTAACACAAAATATTAACACATTTTCTTTCAATAATTTCAAGCTATTTAGTCTATAAGCAATTTCGCTTACACATCTTAGACCTAGGATATAATGATTTCACTTGTCAGTCTTTGATTTGGTATTTAACTTCTCAGTAATTTCTGCATACTGCTGATGTCTGGTTGAGACTATGAGGTGTCAGTTGTGGTTTGATTTCCAACAAAGTCGACTTTTAGGTCCTGGATAATCAGATTGGCTTTGAAATTTGCTAACAAGCAGGCGCTTCAAAATACATCCAAATCTGTTTGAAACTGCATTCAAAAATTTGGTTTCCAAAAAAAGAAAAAACTAGGACTGTATCCAATTGAAGCAAAAATCGTTACATACAAAAAAACATAAAAATTTTGTATATTGATATTACTCATCTTGGTTTGTATTATAATTTTTGTTAAGTCATTAAAATATTTATAATATATGAGTTTTTATTAAAAAAAAGTGATAGTTACTTTTAAGATAACACATTATATATATATATATATATATATATATATATATATATATATATATATATATATATATATATATATATATATATATATATATATATATATATATATATATATATATATATATATATATATATATATATATATTTAAACATACATATTTATTTATTTTGCGTCATAAATATTTTATTTCTTAATAAATCAAATTCTGCTTAATTGGTTAGGTAATCACACTCCCATGGGCCTATAAAGTTGTCTCCAGTAAAAAATAAGAACAAAGTTACAAGTTAAAAAATAAGAACAAGAACAAAGTTAAAAACAAAAAAAAAGGCAGGTTTTTGGCAACTGTTTAGCAGAAGGCTTTTTCTTTAGTTTTTTGTTGTGTAATTTTTATCATTTTTGCCATGATTCAAGATAAAAATTTAAGTATTCAAACAAATTTTTTAATTTTTGTATGGTTTTATAAATTTTGAAAGGCTTATGAAGTCTAAAGTCTAACTATCTGCACTGGAGTTTCAATAAAAACAAACTAATACCAGTTTTAAGCTGAACCAAATCTTACTTCGGATTTAAACTTAAACGTAAGATAAAAAAAAAAACAGAAGATGGATAATCAAATCTTAATGTAAATAAATCTATGTGTTACACTTCTGTTAGTAACTTTATACTTTGTCCAACATATACTAATAGCCCTATATATACCCACTACATATACCCCTTCTAATTGTACAACAACAAAAGAAAGTGGTCTTCATCATTATTTTCCTTCTAATTGTATTTTGTTGTAGAAGTTGAAGCTGCTCATCCTGGTGATTCTGAAGTCCTGTTTGATATTCAAAGCTCTCTTTCGTCTCCAACACTTGAAGATGGTATTTTGGGTGCTTTCCCCATCATTTCAGTACCATGTAAACTTGAACCTCACACCCAGGAATTGGCCTCCACTTCTATGGACACAAAAGGTACATATGATAAATCTAGTATTCTAGGAATACAATAGTTATCTTAGCTTATATCCATTAGTATATTTGTTTTTATAATAGGCTAATATTGATTAAAAATTTTGTATCACTGAATTTTTATCTTAATTCATGATCAAACATTACAAAATGTAAACTACAGCTATTTTTATATCAGTATTTTACTAATATTTTTCTGTATTTTTTAAAATATGCATTATTATTTTTTTTATTTTTTTTTCTATGAATTGCTTTCTAAAATTTCTTTAGTCATTTAAGTTATTTTTTAAAATAAAATAATAAATCATCGCAAAAAGGCCATATTGCTGCCGTGCTAGACCATAACCATACATATCCTTTATCCTGCATATAATACATATCCTTTAACCTGCATTAAATCCCTCCTGAAAGAAGTGTTCACATATTAAAAGTTTGGATAATGAAATTTGAACTATGAAACTTTCTCCCTTCCTCTCTATTTCTTAAAGAACTATGTGGTGGAAATCAAACGATGAATTAATAAGGCTTCTGAGTCAAAATTGTTATTGTTCCTGGAGATTTGAATCTCCAATCAACAAAGTGGGTTGACAGACATGGCTAGTCAAGTAGTGATTCCATAGTCCCTTTGCTAGAATCCCTAGAAGATTCACTTCATCAGACAGTTTTCGATACTAGGCAACGGGTTTTGGCAGATCCCATTCCTATTTGATTTAATTTTAATTCATGATCCATAATCTGTTATCACCATTACATTCCTTCCACTATCTTACCCAAATGACCAAATAGTTATTGAGGGTTAATTAAAGCTGTTTCCCAAAGAAATCAATTGCTTACACATCCCCTTACTGATTACAGCCTGAATAGATAAGACCTATTGGCTTTTAAGTGGTCATTATTTGACCAAGTAGATGTTCATGAATATTGACTGTTAAATAAAGAAACGATGGTCAAGATTAATGGCAATTTAATTAATGTAGCAAATTTAAACACCATCAGGTTAAATCGAACTAATGTTCGGTACTCGGTTGTATCATATGACTAAGCATTTCAAAGGCTTAGTCTGCCTCAAATGGAGTTTGGCCGATGCGTTCCCTCCCTCCTCAACAAGAGAGGCTACGAACTAGAGTCCGGACATAGCCATACCAGTAAGTCCATAAAAGGTCTGAAAGACATGGATTACCCATGGTTTCTTGAGAAGTCCAAGCTTTCCACCGTCAGCTACAATAGGAAAAGAGAAGATGTCATTATGGTCTGCAAGCAACTAAATTCTGTTGAATTATCCTTCTAGTTGGAAAATACGGCCAGAACAAGACCCTGCCTAATGAAGTAGAGCAAAGACACTTTTAATTGACGCAATAACATGGTACTGGTACATGGCTACACGGTACTCGTATTATAAAATTTATGATTTTTTTTGTCAAATAAGCTCAAAAATTCTATTTGTGTTAACAGTTTCTTGAATATAAGGATAAAAAACGGGAGAATAGGAAAAGCTGGCAAATTTGATCTCATCAAGTTAATCTCAAGCCTATTTACCTGCAACTGAGAATTTAAACAACACTTGGAAATAAGCCTATTATTAATGAACAACTAAGCAAACTAAATCAAATCATTAATGAAAGGAACTTGACCAAGACTTTTAACTTGTACCTGCCACATAACTCAAATAGAGTGCAATTGCTCAATTATTTTATTGTAGCCAAGATGTCAGTACTATTATGCTCAAATTCTTTCCCCATGAAAAAAAACAAAACTTTTTTTTATGTACAATAAGAAAGTGGAAAAATTGGAACCTGTCAGTGGATTTGGTTCATCAACCCCCTGAGTATGGATTGTTTAAAAACCTGGCTACTGTCTGGCTTAGGTCGGAATTTGATTGGTCAAAATTGGACACACTATGATATCACAAACGATACTAACATGCGTATAAGAAACATTTTCATGAATGTGTTATGTAGGTTTGGATTTTCCTCTTGAACAGAGTGATTTACGTTAAGTTCTTCAAATTCAAAATATATATATATATATATATATATATATATATATATATACATATATATATATATATATATATATATATATATATATATATATATATATATATATATATATATATATATATATATATATATATATATATATATATATATATCCAGGAATAATTAGATTGGTGTGACTGATGAGTCCACGTGGGTTTCTCATGGTGCTTCTATTATTGTAAGCCTGAATAAAAATACACATTATCATTTTCAAAAATTATCATTAATTAAGCTATTAAATTAATTAATTAAAGTATTATCCGAAAGTGCCTTTCTCAGTGCAATGTTATATTCGTATCTGCTGACATTGTGCGTCATGCTATTTTTCATTTAGAATCCATGTCCATTTATTTAGATGGGATCAGTGAGAATCATTTACATGTCGATTGTAGTGTGTTGTTGTTTCATTTACAGTCACTTTTTGAAATATCATTTTGTTGCTTGTCAACAAAATATCATTTTGTTGCTTGATGGTCTGGAATAGCTTCCTGTGTTGTACAATCAGCTCGATTTTTAAGTGGGCCAAGTTTAGATTAATAATACTGATTTTTATCCGTGAAAAACAAATTCATTTGACTAAATCTTTTAGTCTGTCCATGGAATTACAAAAGCAAGCTGTTCTAGGGGTGAGCCAGTAATAATGTTCTAGGGGTGCTGTTCTAGTATGTCCTAATGTTCTATAATGTATGTTCTATAATGTTATGTTCTAGTATAATGTATGCTCTAATACTATAATGTATGTTCTTTAATGTTCTAATATGTTCCAGTAATAATGTTCTAGGGGTGCGCCTGTATACTGATTACAGGCATGAACAAATTATAAAAAAAAATACTGATAATCTAAGCAAACACATACATAATTCTTTGCTGCGCTGCATTGTTTTCCTGTAATCTGTTGTTTACAATTTACATTCTGATAACAAAGCTACTATCTGAAACTTTTATCTGATAAGATGTTACAGAACATTGGCTGACCATGTATTGAAACAACAAAGAAAAATAGGCAAAATTCAATACAAAGACATCTAATTTCAAACTTCAAAGCTCAAAGCTTTCAGACTTTCGAAAAGCTATCAGACTTGATTTTTCATATTTAGTTAAATCTAACCCCTATTAATTGTGTGATTTGTAACAAGTTTGAATTATCTTTCTTTTCCTTTTATTTAGGTTTTATTCAAACCTTTCTTTTCTTAGTTTTCTTTCTTTCTTTTCTAAATTATCTTTCCTTTCCTTTTATTTAGGTTTTAATTGAACCTGATACGCGTAATGTCCAATACTTTAGATTTTGAAAACAAGTAGTAAGTAAAGTAGATTCGAATTACTTAGTATGTGTGGATACTTTCTATTTATATAATATTTTATAATCTTGAAAATATCTCTCAATTAACTTCTCTATCATTATAGAAATAATGAGTTCTACTGTCTGCAGATCTGGTGGTGTAATTCATTCGAAATTTTTAGACCCAAAAACAGTTGGTGGTGTGAAAGCAACTAGAAGTATCTGCTCGAAGTCATTTGGTAATCCACCAAGGGATAAATCATGTAATTGTTATGTATGCCTGAAGAGATTTTCTCGACAGAGCGATTTGAATACACATCAAAAAGTGCAAACGAGTGAGAAGCCATTCAAATGTGACGTATGTAAGAAGAGTTTTTCTCAGTTGAATACTTTGAATGTTCATTACAGAATACATACAGGCGAGAAACCGTTCAAGTGTGGTGTGTGTGAGAAGGATTTTTCTCAGTCGAATCATTTGAATGATCATCACAGAATACATACAGGCGAGAAACCGTTCAAGTGTGGTGTGTGTGAGAAGGATTTTTCTCACTTGGCTAGTTTGAAGTCTCACCAAAGAATACATACAGGCGAGAAACCGTTCAAATGTGATGTATGTAAGAAGAGTTTTTCTGAATTGAGCACTTTGAAAAGCCATCACAGAATACATACAGGCGAAAAACCATTCAAATGTGGTGTTTGTGAGAAGGATTTTTCTCACTTGGCTAGTTTGAAGTCTCACCAAAGAATACATACAGGCGAGAAACCGTTCAAATGTGATGTATGTAAGAAGAGTTTTTCTGAATTGAGTACTTTGAAAAGCCATCACAGAATACATACACGCGAAAAACTATTGAAATAGGATGCATGTGAGAAGAGTTTTTCTCAGATGAATATGTTGAGTAGACATTTCAGAACACATATAGGTGAGAAACTATTCAAATGTGATGTGTGTAAAAAGCGTTTTTCTCGAATGAATATTTTACCACAGATTACATACAGGCGAGAAAGAGTTTTTCTGAATTGAGTGCTTTGAACAGGCATTAAAGAATTAATACAGGGAAGAAATTCTTATGAATGTAAGATGAGTTTTTCTCATTTATTTAGGTTAAATACTCACCACAGAATGCATGCAGACAAAAAACCTTTTGAATGTGACGTATGAAACATTAGTTTTTCTCAGTTGAGTATAATCAGTTGAGTTTAAATAGGCTGAATCCCTCCAGAGGTATCATTTATGACTGTGGAGCTAAGGTCATTTAAGTTATTTGCTCATCATTATTAATAAACCTCAAAGAGTGCATTCAGGCGAGAATCCATTCAAATATGATTTATGTAAACAGAGTTTTTCTTGGGTGAATATTTTGCATAGCCATCATAGAATACATACAGGCGAGAAACCATTCAATGTAAGTGAGAAGAGTTTTCTGTGCTGAGTGCTTTGAACTTTAAATAATAATCAAAATAAAACTTTTTCTCTAAAGTATATTAGACTACTTCGAAGTCCAAAACTGAAGCACAAGCCCAGTTCTAGTGTTTTGGAATTTGCTATGGCTCCTGGCGTCTGACCTATAAATTTCTTCTGGTTGTCCCAATTTATGCTTTGCTTATAATTGTGTCTGAAATCTAATAGATTACTTTGTGTGCATTTAAATCAGTCATATTTAGCTCGCTTTTCTCATGAGAAATATCAAAAGAAGTTCAATGTAAGTGAAACACCCATTCTATGTTAGTGAGAAGTGTTCTCTGTGTTGAGTGCTTTGAACTTTAAATAATAATCAAGATAAAACTTTTTCTCTGAAACATATTAGACTACTTTGAAAACCATAACTAAAAATCAAGGATAGTTTTAGTGTTTTGGAATTTGCTATGGCCCTTGGCATCTGACCTATAAATATCTTTTCGTTATCCCAATGGTTCCTTTGCTTGTAATTATGTCTGAAATTTAATAGATTACTTTGTTTGCATGTAAAGCAATCATATTTAGCTAGTTTATCTCATGAGAAATTTGAAACGAAATGATATTCATTAATTTGGATGTATCTATGGCTTTAATTTTTTATTGTAGTTGAATTACAGGTCATTAAATTGTAAGATTGTAATTTTATTTAATTGCAATTGTTTTTTATTTTAAATCACAGTTAAATTAATTAAAATTACATTAAATTATTAAATTAATTAAAATTACAGTTAAGTAATTGTTAAATTACAATTTAATTGTAAGAACATATGAGATGAGTCTTAAGTTGTGTCTCTGTCCTTAGCTTTTCTATAAGAAACCCAGTTATGTGGCCGGACTTTAGCCAAATGATTGCATTAGCGCTGTCAGCCAAACTTTGACAGTCACCATACTGTTGGAGTAGTGTCTGGGATTTGGGAGTAGATGCTCAGTTTTTTTTCTCTAAATGCAATTTTTTGAACTTTCGCTGTATTCTTGTAAAGCTATGCCTTTGCCTCTTGCTTTATGTTTGGGGTTCATTATTTGATTCACTCACTTCAACGAATCATTTTCCCTCGTTTCTTATATGATTTTTCTTTTGTTTCTGTTTTGATTTGTTTTTCTTTTAACTATGATTGGTTGAAGTAAACAAAAGCTGGGGGTTGACAATCGCTTTGTTGACAGTCCATTTATTCTTGTTAGTGTTTTCCCTTCTTTCTTATAAATGTTTCTGTAAATTTTTTTTGTTAGTCAAGATAACTGATTTGTTTGATTCTAAACAGCTTTTAACACAAAATAAGGCTATTTAGTTCTCTATCTAGAATCCAGCTGTATACAGCTTTTTGTTAGAAAAAATAATAATTATTTCTGCTCAAAGAGGTGTTTTTATTTCTGCTCAAAGAGGTGTTTTTATTTCTGCTCAAGGAGGTGTATTATTTCTGCTCATTTCGAAAGGGTTCATGCTATTGCAACAGTCTTTTTCAGCCATTATGTTAATAGGCTTAAAGTATGTAGCACATAGTAGACACCAATGAAGACGAAAGATGTAGAAGATAAATATCGCTCAATGGATTTGTGGAAACTAAACTGGAAGCTAAACAAAATTTCCTCTTTTTTTTCGCTGCAACTCTCTGATTTAAAATGTATTAAACAGGACCAAGAGATTCTTCCTTAATCCAGTGAAGGCAGACAACAAAAAGTGGTTGCCGAGGCAGCCAAGGGTTGTCATGGTCGTAGTCAGAAATTTTTGCAGTCGCAAGTTGTCGCAGTTACAAGTAGTCACAGTTGCAAGTAGCTACAGTAGCATTTGACTTGTATTTGTATTTACAATTGCATGTTGTGGTAATTAATCTCAGTAGACGGTACTCAAGTTATGATTAGTCGTAAATAGTCACGACTGCAAGCTGTCGCAATCACAGTATATATATATATATCACAGCATATGATATATCCCGCAATCACAGTAAATATATATATATATATATATATATATATATATATATATGTGGTTCTAGGCTTTTACCCCCTCTCCTGAAGGAAACAGAACAAGTGACAGAAAGATGGGAAATATATAACTCCGGCTATACATTTGCAGACAAGGGGGAGGGGTGAAGTATTTGGGAAGTTTGAAGTTAGAAAACAATTCTTAGTTCACAATATGCAGAAAAATTGTGCCTGACACATTCTGCATGCAGACCCGCTATACCCTACGAATGGCCCTAATGTGCTAATATTTTGCCCCTAATGTGCAATTTGTTTCAAAAGTAACGATGAAGTTAAAGAAGAAACCTGTTTGTTCTCGAGTTTTAAACATCGTAAACTTGATTGAGTGGCGTATAATATACAATTACCAGAATTTTTCATGGAGAGAGAGCCGGATTTCCATTTATTATTTAAAACAATCAGAAATTAAATTTAAAAAAAAGAAGTTTTTACAACTGAAAGTTAGGAGCAACATCAAAACTTATCAGAAATTATTAAATGTGTGAAGGGGGTCGCCTTCTCCTCAACACTTCCCCTTTTACGTTAATTTTTTTTAGAATTTTGAAACAAAGCTTATTATTCTATGGCGTATAATACACAATTACCAGAATTTTTCATGGAGAGAGAGCCGGATTTCCATGCATTATTTAAAACGATCAGATTTTAAATTAAAAAAAAACGGAAGTTTTTAAAACTGAAAGTCAGGAGCAACATCAAAACTTATCAGAAATTATTAAATGTGTGAAGGGGGTTGCCTCCTCCTCAACACTTCCCCTTTTACGTTAATTTTTTTTAGAATTTTGAAACGAAGCTTATTATTCTAATTAAACGGCCAGCATGTTTCAGAAATCACTCTTAAAGAATTAGGATAAAAAGTCAAAACTTTAGTGTATAGAGCATGGTTTTTTGAAGAGTAAGTTTTATAAATTAATTTCTGATCATTTTTAAATAGCACCGGGAAATCGGGCTCTCTCTCTATGAAAAATTCCGGTACTTGTGTATTATACGCCACTCAGTCAAGTTTACGATGTGTAAAACTCGAGAACAAATCGGTTTCTTTGTTACTCTAGAAATAATTTTTGGCTATATATTTGCACATTAGGGGGGGGGGGGGAGAGTAAAGCATAGCGAGTCTGCATGTAAAATATATTAAATATAATTATTCTGCATATTATGAAGTAATAATTGTATTCCGACTTCAAGCCGTCCAAATACTTTACTCACTCCCACTTATGTGCAAATATATATCACAAATAACACATTTTCGATTTATTCTGTCACTTGTCTTTGTCTTGTCTCAAGCTAAGCTGAAAGAAACTAACGAAGAAACCCGTTTGTTCTCGAGTTTTACAGTGTAAACTTGAATGAGTGGTGTATAATACACACAAGTACGTTTTACACAGTGTAAACTTGGGTGGATAGTGTAGAATACACAAGATACAGAAGAACGAAAATTCCTTTCCCCTACAGAAAAAAACAAAGCTCAAATAAGATTAATAAATTTGGAAAGCCTTATTTTCCCGGGGTGTATTTTCTACGGAGGGGGGAGGTATATATATATATATATATATATATATATATATATATATATATATATATATATATATATATATATATATATATATATATATATATATATATATATATTGTAGGGGTCCTGGCACGTGGTAGGCTTCTCTATATGGATTGTCATCGTTATCTGTCTTCTGACCGCAGACATGAGCCTCTTCTTTATGTTATGACGGTACTACAGGTTCGTCAAAACCTCTCTGGGAAAATATGAATTTTTCCTTAAAGTCCCGAACTATTTAGATCGTTGTTGTGACCTGAAATGGTACTGATATAATATGTGCTATAATTATTAGTTGTTTAGTTAAATAAAAAAGAAATATTACTCTAGCAAAACGACATTTTGTTTGTAGTTGTCAGGGCTTCGTTAAATGTTCTTCGTTAATTTTCAGGTGGTAGCAGAACTTTTAAGCTACTTTGTCTTTTCACACAAGAAAATTGCATATATAACATTCCATGATTAAAAACTGGAGTACTAAGGTTGACATTATCAAATTCAAAAGCTTTGCCGCAGGGTCCAGGCACGCGGCAGGCTTCTGTATATGGATTCTCATCGTCACTTGTCTTCTAACCGCAGACATGAGCCTCTTCTTTATGTCATGACGGTACTACAGGCTCATTACAACCAACCTGGGAAAATATGAATTTTTCCTTAAATTCCTGACCTATTTAGATCGCTCTTGTGACCTGAAATGCCAATGATGTAATATATATTATAATTATTAATCGCTTAATTAATTAAAAGAAATATCACTCTAACAATAAGACGTTTTGTATGTAGTTGTCGGGCTTTCTTCCATGCTTCGTTATAAAAAGATACGGCATTAGACTTTACAGTCCTTACCGGCGGTGCTGATCTCCGTTTCTTGGCCCTTCAGCCAGGAAGTGCAATGGGGGCTTGGGGGCCAGCCATCCTGTGCTTTCGCACACCCTTCCTGTTTACCTTCCCCAGATTTCTCCAGGTACCCATTTAGAGCTGGGTCGACTCTGGCTAAGCTTACAGGGTCACACCACTGACCCCGTCCCAAACCAAAGCATTGGGTACACTGGGATTCTCTTCGTTTATTTTCAGTTGGTAAGAACTTTTAAGCTATGTTGTCTTTTCACACGAGAAAATACCATATATAACGTTCTATGATTAAAAATTAGAGTACTAAGGTCGACGCCAACAAATTCAAAAGTTCGCCCTTGCGACTTATGTATAGTCATGGCAAAAGTGGGTCGAAGTAGACCTGAAGGCATGTACTATGTTAGTACATCATATAAGCATTTCTTATGATATCATATAAGCATTTTCTTATATGATTTCTTACATAGCATAAATAAAACTGTTGATTCTGTTACACATATGTTATTTATTTAATATAATGTATGTTGGAAGGCCCAAAAAATGAGAATTTGCAGTTGCAGTTGCTATAAATAATGATCTTTGGAACCAACAACTGAACTATCAAACGTGATAAGATGTGAAAATCGACAACCTGGACCATAAAGTGTGACAACAAAAATACGGGCAGCTTAAGCAAAGGCCATTGCTAAATTGTCTGAAGTAATCAAAATCCAAAAACCTGTCAATAATGAAAATAAAGAGCGAAGACACGGGCGGTTAGAAGATGTGTGATAACGACAATTAAAGCATGTCAAAAAGGAAAAGGCTGACGTAGTTAGAAGATATTCGAAACCGCGGATAGAAGACACACGCAGGTAGAAGACATTGGACACCGAATATTTCAGCGAATCAACGAAAATCAACCTTGACAGCGAGAATCAAAACGTGTCAAAGTTGAAAAAGATAGGGATGATGATTGGGTTTGGGATTTTGACATGGATAAGATTATCAATGCATTCCACACCTTGTTAGAAAACAATGTCTTTTATAATGTCTTTTATAATGACAAAAGACAAGGTGAGGCAAAAGAAAAAGTTTTAGTCCCACCGCCTGAACAACTAAAAGAAACAAAGTTGGTCATTTATGCCTACCATACCTTAGAAAATCAAATACCTGGACTAGATAAATCATTTGGAGAAAAAAAAGTTTTTTCCCACCACCTGAACAATTAGAAGAAACAAAGGTTAAACGATATGTCTTTCGTAATGACAAAACACAAACCGAGGCAAAAGAAAGTTTTTGTGACACCAACTGAACAATTAAAAGAAAGAAAGGTTCAGCGATAGGTCTTTTATAATTACAAAAGACAAGCCGAGGCAAAAGTAAGAGAGCTAATAAAAAAAGGTAATTTTAAAAAGGTACTACTTCCAATTTAAGGTCCACTTGGACTTCATGACTTGTCGTCATGGTTTGTCGAAGGTCTAAGCCCTTAAAAATTGACCAAATCTTAAAACACAGACCAAATATGTGTTTTCTAATATATCTCAAGACCTCTATTTACTCGTGTTGAGAAATCCCTGCTCGTATCCTTATCCAAGATTTATCGAAGGTGGAAGACATTAACAAATTACCAAATCTGAAAATACAGAAAAAATGAGTTTAGTAGTATATCTTGAAGATCCAAATCTATCCGCCTAGAAAAATCCCTGCTCATATCCTTTCCCTAAATTTATCAAAGGGGTAAGACATTAAAAAAAAAGGACAAAATCTTAAAATACGGAAAAGATTTGTGTTTTCTAGTATATGGAGAAGATCCAAACCTATTTATGTAGAGAAATCCCTGGTCGTATCTTTACCCTAGATTTATCGAAGGTGTAAGACATTACAAAATGACCAAATCGTAAAATACAGAAAAAAAAATGTGTTTTCTAGTATACTTTGAAGATCCAAATCTATCGTATCCTTGGTCCAAAATCCCTGGTCGTATCCTTACCCTAGATTTATAAAAGGTGTAAGACATTGAAAAATGACAAAATCTTAAAATGCGGAAAAATTTGTGTTTTCTAGTATATCTTGAAGATCCAAATCCATCCGCGTAGAGAAATCCTTGGTCGTATCTTTACCCTAGATTTATCGAAGGTGTAAGACATTAAAAAATGACCAAATTTTAAAATACAGACAAAATATGTGTTTTAGTATACCTTGAAGATCCAAATCCATCCGAGTAGAGACATCCCTGGTCGTATCCTTACCTAGATTTATCGAAGGTCTAAGCCATTAAAAAAAAATGACCAAATCTTAAAATAAAGACAAAAGATGTGTTCTTTAGTATATCTTAAGACCTCGACGATCCAAATCTATCCTCGTAGAAAAATCCCTGCTCATATCTTTACTCAAAGTTTATCGAAGGTCTAAGCAACTAAAAAAGTGACCAAATCTTAAAATATAGTCAAAAAATGTGTTTTCTAGTATATCTTGAAGATCCAAATCTTACCACGTAGAGAAATCCCTGCTCATGTCCTTACTCTAGGTTTATCGAAGGTCTAAGCAATTAAAAAATGACCAAATCTTAAAACACAGACAAAATATGTGTTTTCTAGTATATCTTGAAGTATCCAAATCTAACCGCGTAGAAAAATCCCTGGTCGTATCCCAACTCTAGGTATATCGAAGTTCTAAGCCATTAAAAAATAACCAAATCATAAAACCCAGACAAAACATGTGTTTTCTAGTATATCTTAAAACCTCAAGCTATCCATGTTGAGAGACTCCTGCTTGTATCCCTACCCTAGATTTATCGAAGGTGTAAGACATTAAAAAATGACCAAATCTCAAAATACAGAAAATTTGTGTTTTCTAGTATGTCTTGAAGATGCAAATCTATCCACGCAGAGAAATCCCTGCTCAAATCCTTACTCTAGGTTTATCGAAGGTCTAAGCAATTAAAAAATGACCAAATCTTAAAACACAGACAAAATATGTGTTTTCTAGTATATCTTGAAGAATCCAAATCTAACCGCGTAGAAAAATCCCAGGTCGTACCCTAACTCTAGGTATATCGAAGTTCTAAGCCATTAAAAAATAACCAAATCATAAAACACAGACAAAACATGTGTTTTCTAGTATATCTTAAAACCTCAAGCTATCCATGTTGACAGACCCCTGCTTGTATCCTTACCCTAGATTTATCGAAGGTGTAAGACATTTAAAAATGACCAAATCTCAAAATACAGAAAATTTGTGTTTTCTAGTATGTCTTGAAGATCCAAATCTATCCACGCAGAGAAATCCCTGCTCAAATCCTTACTCTAGGTTTATCGAAGGTCTATGCCACTAAAAAAATGACCAAATCTTAAAAAACTGTCGAAAAATGTGTTTTCTAGTAAATCTCGAAGATCCAAATCTATCCGCGTAGAGAAATCCCTGCTCATATCCTTACTCTAGGCGTATCGAAGGTCTAAGCCATTAAAAAACTGACCAAATAATAAAACACAGACAAAATATATGTTTTCTAGTATATCTTGGGACCTCGAGCTATCCGTGTTGAGGGACCCCTGCTCGTATCCTTACCCTAGATTTATCGAAGGTGTAAGACATTAAAAAATGACCAAATCTTAAAATAAAGAACATTTTGTGTTTTCTAGTATATCTTGCCGATCCAAATCTATCCACGTAGAGAAATCTCTGCTCAAATCCCTACCCTAGGCTTATCAAAGGTTTAAGCTACTAAAAAATGACCAAATCTTAAAATACAGACAGAATGTGTGTTTCTAGTATATCTTGAATCTCAAAATCCGTCCACGTATCCCTGCTCATATTCTTATTCTAGGTTTATCGAAGGTCTAGGCAACTACAAAAATGGCCAAATTTTAAAATACAGTCAAAAAGTGTGTTTTCAAGCATATCTTGAAGATCCAAATCTAACTGCGTAGAGAAATCCCTGCTTATATCCTTACTATAGGTTTAGCGAAGGTCTAAGCAATTAACAAAATGACCAAATCTTAAAATACAGATAAAATATGTGTTTCCTAGTATATCATGAAGATCCAAATCTATCCCCGTAGAGATATCCCTGGTTTTATCCTTACTCGAGGTTTAGCGAAGGTCTAAGCCATTAAAAAAATGACTAAATTTTTAACACAGACAAAATTTGTGTTTTCTAGTATTTCTTAAAACCTTGAGCTATCCTTGTTGAGAAATTCCTGCTCGTATCCTTACCTTAGTTTTATCGAAGGTTTACGACATTAAAAAATGACCAAATCTTAAAATATAGAAAAATTTGTGTTTTCTAATATATCTTGAAGTTTCTAATCTATCCGCCTAGAGAAATGCCTGGTTGTATCCTTACTCCGGATTTGTCGAAGGTGTAAGACATTAAAAAATGACTAAATCTGGAAATAAAGAAAAAAAATTTGTTTTCTAGTATATCTTGAAGATCCAAATCTATCCACCTAGAGAAATCCCTGCTCATATCCATATTCTGACTTCGAATATCACATATTCTCGAAAGTTTCGAAAAACACATATTTTGACTGTATTTTAAGAGTTGGTCATTTTTTTTAATGGCTTAGACCTTCGATAAACCTAGAGTAATCTAGGTTTATCTAAGGTTTAAGCCATTAAAAAAAAAATGGATCAACTCTTTATGTGGTATACTATTATGTGTTTTCTAGTACATCTTAAAACCTCGAGCTATCCATGTTGAGAAACCCCTTCTCGTATCATTACCCTAAGTTTATCGAAGGTGTAAGACATTAAAAAATGACCAAATCTGAAAATACAGAAAAAATGTGTTTTCTAGTATATCTTGAAGATCCAAATCAAATCTATCCGTGTTGAGGATTCCCTGCTCATATCCTTACCCCAGATTTATCGAACGTCCAAGACATTAAGAAATGACAAAATCTTAAAATACAGAAAAAATTTGTTTTTTCTAGTATATCTTGAAGATCCAAATCTATCCACCTAGAGAAATCCCAGGTCGTATCCTCACCCTAGATTTATCGAAGATATATGACTAAAAAATGACAAAATCTTAAAATAAAGAAAAAAATCCGTGTTTTCTATTATACGTTGAACATCCAAATCTATCCGCGTAGAGAAACCCCTGGTCGTATCCTTACTCCAGGTTTTATCAAATCTTTGCGAAAAAAATAAGAAATACAAAAAAGCTGAAAATAATCATTAAAATACTCCTAGGATACGTACTTTCTCACGAGAGAGTAACACATTCGTTCGAGCAGGGAACTGAGCTTCCATGTGGGAAAATTTCATTGTGGGGGAATGAAATATAATATTCAGAAAATATGGTTTTGTAGGAGGTTTCAATAAGGCTACAAAGAATATGAACTAGTAAGGTATTCTGTCTGGTTATGAGCGATTTAAAAAACTAAAAACGGGTGAAATTCTTTTCATGTTTATCCCTCCGTGAATAATGTTAATTCCTTAGTTTGTACATTAATGGTTGACAAGAAAATGCAATAAGAAAGCTAAACGATATTGGGGATAACTAAAACAAAAACAAAATACGATCGAAATGACCTACCATAAAAGAAAGTGGCTCTCCACAAGGAAAGCGTCCAAGAAGAAAAGAAAGTTACTCTCCATATTTATTTGGAAATTAATGCTGTTACAAGGGGTTGAAAAAGGCCATTAAGGGTCATGGTAGAAAATGCGATAAAAAAGCCACATTTTACAAAGAAAGGGAAATCCCTGAAACGGTGGGAGAAAGGGACATCAAAAAGTGATTGCAGGTTCAATGAGGTTAAAGGTCAGATTCCATCTAGACTTTACCTCTTAGGTTAATGGAATAAATATGTTTGTAGACATGAAAAAGTGCGTTCGCAATAAGCCATATAGAATTTTGCCTCATAAAAGAAGAAAGTGGATCTCCATAGCCAAAATGGCCAGAAGGGGCCTGCCAAAAAGAAAGTGGCTCTCCATAGACAAAACGGTCAGGAAGGATCAAACAGTTCGTGGTAACGAACTGTAGTAAGGAGCGACCCGGCTCAATAGTAACCAAAACTCTAAAAAATGGAATTTTGATACCAATAGCTATATCAAAAGAATCGCATTTCAATGCTGGTTTTAAATATATAAGTTTCATCAAGTTTAGTCTTACCCATCAAAAGTTACGAGCCTGAGAAAATTTGCGTTATTTTAGAAAATAGGGGGAAACGCCCCCTAAAAGTCATAGAATCTTAACGAAAATCACGCCATCAGATTCAGCGTATCAGAGAACCCTATTGTAGAAGTTTCGAGCTCCTATCTACAAAAATGTGGAATTTTGCATTTTTTGCCAGAAGGCAGATCACGGATGCGTGTTTATTTGTTTTTTTTTTTTTTTTTTTTTTTTTCCCAGGGGTGATCGTATCGACCCAGTTGTCCTAGAATGTTGCAAGAGGGCTCATTCTAACGGAAATGAAAAGTTCTAGTGCCCTTTTTAAGTGACCCAAAAAATTGGAGGGCACCTAGGCCCCCTCCCACGCTAATTATTTTCCCAAAGTCAACGGATCAAAATTCTGAGATAGCCATTTTATTCAGCGTAGTCGAAAAACCTTATAACTATGTCTTTGGGGAGGACTTACTCCCCCACAGTCCCCGTGGGAGGGGCAACAAGTTACAAACTTTGACCTGTGCTTACATATAGTAATGGTTATTGGGAAGTATACAGGCGTTTTCAGGAGGATTTTTTTGGTTTGGGGGAGGGGTTGAGAAGAGGGGGATATGCTGGGGGAACTTTCCTTCGAGAATTTGTAATGGGAGAAGAAAATTTCCATGAAGGGAGAGCAGGATTTACTAGCATTATTTGGTAGGTCAGTTTAGATATAAAAGTTTAAATATTTCAACTTTGGGCCAATCTATGGCGAACATACAGATGGAAGCTCCAAAAATCACCCCGAAAATTGACCACATGCCTGAAATTAGATTGTGCATATTAAAATGTGCATATTTGTTCAGTTGAACATCACTTTCATGATGCCCCGGAAATTTCGCCTTGACACGTTAAGCCGTTCCAAAAATATTGTTGATGTGTGCATTTGACACCCTTTTCATCTTAATACTCTAAGCTTTACACGTGAAATTAGCTACACTTTGATTTATGATAATATTTGCTTGTGTTAATTTTGAGATGATTATTGATCTTAATTTTTTTACTTAATTATTACTAACAATTAATAATTAATTATTCATGAATTAATTATTGTGGAGAGACAAAATAAAACATGCATTAATTCAAAAACGTTCAGAAATTAAATAAAAGAAAAATTAAACGGAAAGTAAGGAGCGACATTAAAACTTAAAGCGAACAAAATTATTCCGTAAATGAAAGAGGTTGTCCCCTGCGCAACTCCTCACTCTTTACACTAAAGTATTTTTTTAATTTAAAAAGTACAGCTGGAAAATAATAACATGCATTACTTCAAAAACGTTCAGAAATTAAATAAAAAAAAACAAGTTTTTTAAACTGCAAGTAAGGAGCGACAGTAAAACTTAAAACGAACAGAAATTACTTCGTATATGAAAGAGGCTGCTTCCTCATCAACGCCCCGCTCTTTACGCTAAAGTTTGACTCTTTCTCTCAATTCTTCTTTCTAAAACAGTAAAAACCTTTAGCGTAAAGAGCGGGGCGTTGATGAGGAAGCAGCCTCTTTCATATACAAAGTAATTTCTGTTCGTTTTAAGTTTTACTGTCGCTCCTTACTTGCAGTTTAAAAAACTTGTTTTTTTTATTTAATAGCAAAAAGGAATTACAGCTTCTCTATAGGATTTGGGGTCGTCAAAATGAATTGCACGTTTTTGATTGGGATTTGGCGTCAGGAAGGGCTTAGTAAAAAGGATTTGCACCTGCTTCATAGGATTTGGGGTCGGGGATTGATATCGTTCCTTCTGCTCTACGGTATATCTGGTTCTTATGGACGGGGTGGCAGTTTAAACTTTTCAAAAGGGTCACTTGATTGAAAATTGAAAGCTTAGTTCCTTTTAAGGTTCAAAAGTGATCAAAGGGCAATCAGCTCCTCCCTTACACCCTTTTCCCCCAAATATACCCGACCAAAATTTTGAGATAGCTATTTCGTTTGAGATATTACAAAGATAAAATAACTATGCCTCCGAGGTTGACTTACCCTTGGTCTCAACGCAAGTAATATAAATTGCAACAGTTGCATATTATTGTTATTGTTAGCATATTGTTATTGTTATTATTATATTGTTAGCATATTAGTTTTTCTTAATGAAAAGGGTGGTTGTATAAACTTTGAAGGAGGCTAATTTGACTGAAAATTGAAAGCTTTAGCTCACTTTTTAAGAGTCGAATAGCCCCCCCCTTCAGTTGTAACCTTGCCCCGAAAGGGATCTGACCAAAAGTTGAGATAGCTTTTTCGTTCAAAATAGTCTAGAATCAAAATAACTATGCCTCTGGGGCTGGCACCTCTCAGCACCTAAGGTAAGGTCTCTAAGCTATGCTAATTGCGAATTGTAATTACAAAATGATACTACGGAAGGCTTGGCAGTACGAACTATGGAAGAAGCTTATTTGATTGGAAATCGAAAGTCCTACTTAACTTTTTAAGACTCAAAAGTGATTAGAGTTTAGACTTTCCCACCCTTTTTACACACCTATTTTTTTCTCAAATGCATCCGATCAATACCTGAGATTTCCATTTTGCTCCAAGTAGTCCAAAATTTGAATAACTATAACTCTTGGTTAAAAAAAGCCAACAGCACCTGGGTCAAGGGCTGTAAGCTATGATGTTTGCTTATTGTTACTTTGTTTACTTCGATACTTTGTAGTACGCTGACCAGTTAAGTTATAAACTGATTTGGTACTTATGTGTTATTCAGAACACCTCAATAAGTGAAATAAGGCTCTTTCGTGGAAAAAACTACGATGCAGGAAAATTTTAATTGAATATTTCATATATAGAGGTGGTTATGTTAGGTATTTGATATAATGCACCCAACCCAACCCTCCCCCCATAACGTGCAAATATATAGCCTAAATTGTTGATAAAGCTAATGAAATAAAACAAAATATGATGAAAATATAATACTCTATCAGAAAAAAAGGTAAAATTACCATTTAAATCTTATTCTACTGTCACAAACCACGTATTTACACGCAAGTTGACTTTTTTCAAACAAGGCCTATTGTTGCACTTCCAAAAATGCTCCTTCTCGTAAGATTATAAAGTCATGTTGTGTCCATTGATGCACTGTTTTGTCGAAGGCAACAACCCCTTATCCTGGAAACATAATTGCCTCTTTTTCAGTCTTTGGCAAATCCCAAATATCATTTCAAAATCCATGTTCAGACACTATCTTCTATCACTATGCGTAGCAAACTAAATTGAGTTTTGTTTTTGTGGCCATGAAACCGGATTTTTTCAGCAAAATTCTTGAGTGTTTTTTTTTTAATAATGAACAAGTACCAAATATTTAATTAAACTGTAACTGCATCGTAGTTTGTTTCTCGAAAGAACCTAACTTCACTTATTGAGTGTGTTCTGAATAATACACAAGCACCATTGATTTTAGTGGAATAGAAAATATATGACGCGAATGAAATTACGCAGTTTTTAATTTACCCCTTTCTACAAAGGTAAGAGGATTGAAATTAACCTTAAAAAAACTGTAAATCTTGGAGCTCAGGGTATGTGTGTGCAAGTGATTCAAACATTAATTTTAAATGAAGAAACAGTACTTAGTATTTAGCAGACTCGAATTAAATTCAGTATATTGTTAGTAGGCTAATAGTGTTAGTAGACTAGTGCTAATAATCAATACAAACTAGTTAGTGCAGCAGTACCATGTATCACCAAATATTAAAAGATTTGTACCATAAAAATTAAAGAGAAGGTAGTTCGTAATAGACTATCTTACAGGACGGTAGAAAGGTGGGTAGTAAATAAGAGAAACTTCGGCATAATACTAACGAACAGGTTTCTAATTTAGCCATACTTCAGCTACGGGCTATAGACTTGCTGTTTAATGGCAACACTGCTATAATTTAGCATAGGGTGTTTTCCGGGTGTTTTAGGATTAGAAGCGCTTTGAAAATATATAAAAGTGATTCAAGAAGTCAATGATAAAAGTGATTCAAGAAGTCAATGATAAAAGTGATTCAAGAAGTCAATGATAGAAGTGATTCAAGAAGTCAATGATAAAAGTGATTCAAGAAGTCAATGATAAAAGCGATCCAAGAAGTCAATGATAAAGTGATTCAAGAAGTCAATGATAAAAGCGATCCAAGAAGTCAATGATAAAAGTGATTCAAGTCAATCTACAAATAATTCCATCCCAAACGAGGTAAATAACACTTAAGACTCTAATCACCAAAAAAGTACATTGCCCTAAAGCTCAATGAATATTAATGAAGGAAGCAGAGGATTAAGGTCATCAATTTTAGCCACTACAAAAGACATAAATCTAAGCTCAGAAATTGTACCTGACCTCAATCTCACCTCTATTCAACCTAATTATAATCCTGACCTTGAGAACACAGATGCCCAAATTTGTTTTGACAGAACGGAAGTAAATCTGCCTAATAATAATGATTTCCCTCCTAATATTTGCAAATGCTAATATAGTTTTGGTAGGTTTTTGCAAATTAGGAGATAAATGTGATTTTGGACACAATCGTGCTCCAAGCAAGCTACAGGAAAAAAGTATTCCTGATAATAGTGTTATAAAAAATTACAAGTTGTTAAAGCAAGGAAATTGCAAATTAGGTCCAAAGTGCCCCTATACTCATGGATTTATTATCCATAACCTCGAAAACGAAATGAATCTAGTCCAAGAGTTTGTTCCCATTTTTTATATAACATTCATTTTGGTCATTTTTTTATATAAAATATGTGACCAAAAGAAGCGCTCGTTATCGCACTTATGTCGTTTTCACCTCACTGTCAAGTGTACTAAAACAAAGTGTAATTTTGACCATGTTCCTTTATGTAAGTTAGCATCAAGTGGGCATTGTTTCGGGTGTGATAACCTGCATATTTATGCCCCCTCTTCCTTTTTTGAAAAAAAGCTGCAAACAAAAGCAAAGTGCAAGAACTTGGACAGTCCCAGCTGTTACCAGTCAAAAATTCCACACTAGAAAACCCCTTTTTTAGGCAAACTTACATGAAATTCCTCCCTCATCTAATACCCCACATTACCTCCCTCCCTATCTGATACAAAGCAACAAGCCCCAGGTATCGTCTCCCCAAAACAACCCTCCAACCCTGAAACTTACTCCCGGCCAGTCAAATCACCATCGCACCCAAATCCTCTCTTAATCATATCCCGCAGAGTCAAAAACCCTTTTGCATACCCTACCCACTCCATGGGCCCATGATGTTGTTGACTGAGTTGAGCCTCCATCCAACATTTGCCAAAGTAAATCCGACCTCCCTCCTCCCAGAAAGTTCCCACTTCCCTTTCCCAGCACCTTCCTGTCTTCCCCTTTCCTGTCTATCAAGAATCCTTCCAATTTGACTCCTTCTTACTCTATCTCCACGAAATCCCACCTCAAGCCCATTCGTTTTATTCGACGTGCCTACCTTGTCAACATGACTCAGGTCTGGGACTTTTTGCATTTAATAATTGTCTGGTAATAAATCCTAATTGTTCTCACTTCCCGTGAACTCTAAAAAAAGTTTCACCTTCCTCATTATGCTTTGTCCATATCCTTGTCTGTTCCCACATCTCCATACCTCCAAGGTAAATCCTTCTCTTATCCTTCTTCTTTGAAGCATCATGAAATTAAATTAAATCCCCACCCAGAAAATTCTCAAACTCATCCAGTCTCCCTGCCGCGATTCCCCAATCGGTTTGGTTTTCCTAAGCTTTTAGTTACTAATACTGAAAATCTTACCGAACTGGAGGTGCTTTCAGAATCAAATCTAATAGATATTGTAGCTATTACTGAAGTGCAGTCTCATGACCCAGGGTCCTTGTGTCTGACAAATTATTCACAGTTTATTAAACTCCGTCCTTCAGACCACCCACTCGGAACAAAAAAGGTGGTGGTGTTTTGTTCTTTGCTAAGAGTAACATTGACTTAAAGGTTATTCGAGAGTCCCTAGTTTATCCGAGTATGATGACATCATCTGGCTAAGTATTAGACCAAAAGTACTCCCTCGTCCATTTAATATTATTGCAACAGCTGTTTTCTATTACTCCCCAAATCAAAATATCGATTCAAAGCATAAATTCATCCAACAATTGAAGACAATTGCTGATTTTGTTATGTATAAGTACCCCAATACTGGCCTTTTTTCAGTTGGCGATGCCAACGACCTTTAAATGGACTCTTTTTGCTCCTCACTTAAAGTAAAGCAAATTGTTAAAATACCAACGACTCGGGGAAATACCTCTCTTGATGTTATTTTAACTAATATGTATAATTTTTACAGCCCTCACTCAGCTTTGCCCCCATTAGGTGAGAGTTATCATCTTTCGATCTTTTATCCCCTCCTCGAATTTTAAGCATTCCTTCTCAATTACTTATGGCACTTATCACCCTCTTCAAAATTCGAGTCTTCTTTCTTCTGGAATGTGGCTGAAAACTGAAGATTGGTCTGACATTTATAGTTTAAAAAAATCTTGATGAGAAAATGGCCACGTTCCACAAAAAGCTAATTGATAAATATCAAATTCGTTTTCGAGAAAAAAAATATTTAAAGGGTGCTCCAGCTATAAATCTTTTATTAAACAAACTATAAAAAAACACTAATTAGAACCAGATGGAAGCTTTTTAAAAATGGAATAAACTGGATGAAGCCAATAAACTAAGAAAATCAAACAGTTCGTGGTAACGAAATGTAGTAAGGAGCGACCCGGCTCAATAGTAAACGAAACTCTAAAAAACGGAACTTTGATGCTAAAAGATATATCAAAAGAATCATATTTTTATGCAGATGTTAAATATATAAGTTTCATCAAGTTTAGTTTTTGTCATCAAAAGTTACGAGCCTGAGAAATGTTGCCTTATTTTGGAAAATAGGGGAAACACCCCCTAAAAGTCATAGGATCTTAACGAAAATCACACCATCGCATTCAGCGTATCAGAGAGCCCTATAGAAAAAATTTCAAGTTCCAATCTACAAAAATGTGGGATTTCGTATTTTTTGCCAAGAGGCAAATCACGGGTGCGTGTTTATTTGTTTGTTTGTTTTTTTTTGTTGTTTTTTTTCCCCAGGGATCGTCGTATCGACCAAGTGGTCCTAGAGTGTTGCAAGAGGGCTCATTCTTACGGAAATGAAAAGTTCTAGTGCCCTTTTTAAGTGACCAAAAAATTGGAGGGCACCTAGGCCCCCTCCCACGCTCATTTTTTTCCCAAAGTCAACGGATCAAAATTTTGACATAGCCACTTTGTTCCGCATAGTCGAAAACCATAATAAGTATGTCTTTGGGATGACTTACAACAGTCCCTGGGGGACTGTGGTAAGCCAGGGACCCCCCACAGTCCCTGGGGGAGGGGCTGCAAGTTACAAACTTTGACCAATGTTTACATACAGTAATGGTTATTGGGAAGTGTACCGACGTTTTCAGGGGGATTTTTTTGGTTTGGGTGTGAGGTTCAGGCTGGCACGTACACAGGGAGGGGGGGCTTCGGCCCCCCCCCCCCAAAAAAAAAAACTTAGTCAAATGTTAAATTAGTCCATGGTTTCTTGGGATTTCTGGCAAAAGAAGGACTTTATTAAGAATCTAGATACATGTGTGAAGCCTTTTTTGTGGGATTTTTCAGCATGCTATTATCCGGTTAAGGCACTGCCCAATTATTAACCCATTTTCTGTCTAACTTTTTATCCTCTTTTAAGTAATTAGCAATTGTGCTGTTATTTTTTTTTTTGTAAAGAGAGTTTATTTTCCACAGCAAAATAGAATTATCCTTGATATTAGGGCTTTTATCCCCCCCCCCTTTTCAGGATAAAGTACAGCTTTTAGTGGATCAATTTTGGAAACTGTCATTTTTAATTAAAATCTACGTTTTTGCAATAGAACTACCCCCCCACAGCATCCATATTGCAGTGTTAACCCTAAAATTTCCCTTTCAGTGGGATATAATAGATTAATTACTGGTTCTAAATCGCTATGAACATAAACCGAGCCTAAAACTTACTTTTGAGGCTTCAGTCTTCTTCCCCCCCCCATCCACTACAATACTACATATTGAAGTTAGTCTGTATTTTCCGATATACGTGCTTTTCGTATTACTAAATAAAAAAGTGCTAGTTTATATCTGCTGTTTCGAAGGTTTTGGCCCCCCCCCCCGAAAAAAAAATCCTGCGTACGTGCCTGGGTTCAGGGGAGGGGGCTATATGGGAGGATCTTTTCTTGGAGGAATATTTCATGGGGGAAGAGAAATTCAATGAAAAGGGCACAGGATTTTCTAGCATTACTATTAAAAAAATAAAAAACAATGAAAATATAAACATGAAAAAGTTTTTTTCAATTGAAAGTAAGGAGAAGCATTAATACTTAAAACGGACAGAGATTATTACGCATATGAGGGGTTCTAAAAATACTTTAGCATAAAGAGCGATGTATTTAGGAAGAGATAAATACTTCGCTCTTTGTGCTAAATTATTTTTAGTAATTTCAACTATTTATTCTACGGCCTTTCTGATTCAGAGATCATTCTTAAAGAATTGGTATAAAACTTAAGATTTAGTGTGAAGAGCGAGGTATTAACGATGGGACAAACCCCCTCATATATATAATCAAAAATATCTATATATACATATATAAAAATAAGTTGTCTGTGGGTTATGTCTGTCAAGTGACGTCATGTCATCATGTCGTCATGAAGTTAGTTGTCGTCATGTTTGTTATGACGATGAGGTCATTAAAGGTATCTAAGAAAATCGTTCAAAGACTAATTTTTAATTGTAAGAAGATCGTGGACGGAAAAATGTTTAATTGTAAAATATGTATCTATCTATCTATATATACAAAAATAAGTTGTGTGTGTGTCGAGTGACGTCATTTTTGTGTGTCGACTGACGTCATGTTTGTCAACTGATGACATTACATACCGGGACACAAATGACGACCGGGACACCGGGAATATAAATGAAGACCGGGAACCTCAAAGAGAAATTACAAACTGGGACACCCGGGCACAAATCACGACCACGACACAGGGAATATAAATGACGACCGGGACACAACTACAACGGGGACGCCGGGCACAGGCAGGATATATAAATGACGACCGGGACACAGGGATTGTTCGAATAGAAATTACGGACCGGCACACCGGGACACAAATGACGACCCGGACACCGAGACACAGCGAATATAAATGACGACCGGGACACAGGGACACATCATTAGAATAATGAGGTATAGACCTGAATACGGATTGTTTTTCCCAAGGACAATTATATGTTGCATGTTCAAGAGTCAGTAAACCTGACAATCTATTTATATGCACAGACAATGGGACAGCGAAGAATGTTGTATATTCGCATGTTTTACGTAGTTAAAAACACACACATATATATATATATATATATATATATATATATATATATATATATATATATATATATATATATATATATATATATATATATATATATATATATATATATATATATATATACATATATACAAATATATATATATATATATATATATATATATATATATATATATATATATATATGTATATATGTATACATATATATATATATATATATATATATATATATATATATATATATATATATATATATATATATATATATATATATATATATATATATATATATATATATATATATATATATATATATATATATATATATATATATATATATATATATATATATATATATATATATATATATATCTATTCACAGGTGGGACACAGGGACACAACTACAATGGCGCGTAACTAATATGGCGCATAACGACTTACGCGCGCGGGGGGCTTGGGGGGGTGCGAAGCGCCCCACCATCTAGGTGTTGAGTTCTGTCTGTCGAGTGACGTCATGTCATCATGTCGTCATGAAGTTAGTTGTCGTCATGTTTTTTATGACGATGACGTCATTTAAGGTATTTAATTAAATCGTTCAAAGATAAATTTTCAATTGTAAGAAGATCGTGGACGGAAAAATGTTTAATTGTAAAATGACTGAAGAACCTACAATGGCAACAGCCTAGGAAGCTGCTCAAAGAGTCTATGCCAAAAAACTTGCGGCTGATAGACAAAGTAAAAAAGAAAGCGTGCCGAGGAATCACAAGAACAGCAAAAAAACAGGCTTGCGGCTGATAGAGAAAGTAAGAACAGAAAGCGTGCCGAGGAATCACAATATATATGTATGTATGTATATATATATATATATATATATATATATATATATATATATATATATATATATACTAGCTGTTGGGGTGGTGCTTCGCGCCACCCCAACACCTAGTTGGTGGGGCGCTTCGCGCCCCCCCAAGCCCCCCCGCGCGCGTAAGTCGTTACGCGCCATATTAGTTATGCGCCATTGTAGTTGCGTCCCTGTGTCCCACCTGTGAATATAGATAGATTTAAATGTGTTTCAAACTACGTAAAAATTGCGAATAAACAACATTCTTGGCTTTCCCATTGTCTGTACATATACAAAGCCGTATGTACTAATAATGACGTCATATGCAAACGCTCTTTTTACAAACAAACAAACATGCATCCGCACAACTCGTTTTTATATAGATAGATAGATAGATAGATACAATACAAATTAACTGCGTAAAACTTGCGAATATACAACATTCTTCGCTGTCCAATTGTCGCTGCATATAAATACATTGTCAGGTTTACCGACCCTCGAACATGCAACGTACAATTGTCCATGGGAAAAACAATCAGTATTAAGGTCTATACCACATTTTTCTAATGATTGACCATGAGCTTTGTTAATGGTGATTGCAAATACTAATCGAATTCGGAATTGCAATCTTTTAAATTGAAAAAGCAGATCCGTTGGAATCATGGGAATGCGAGGAATAAGAACAGCCTCACCCTCATAAGGCCCTGTCAAGATTGTGGCCTCTATTAGGTTTTCCATTGTTTTTTTTTACGGCAAGTCGAGTGCCATTGCAAAGCTTTGGTGGGTTTATATTTCTTAACAGTATTATTGGTACGCCTATTTTTAGTTGTAGCACGTGTGGTGGAAACCCTGAAGGATCTATGGAATTTAAAAATTCAGATGGATAATTAACCGCTTCATTTGGTTCCAAAACTGTGTCGACTGACTTGTAAAGGACTGCCTGGTCTCGAATCTTGGTCAAAACAATATTGTTGATTTCGTGGACGTCTATATTTTTGGGTGCGAGAATCGCTCTTTCACTTAGCCATTTATTATTTTTATAATTTTTTAGAATATTCCGAAATACTTTTTCAATCAATTCATTTTTGGACGTCACTAAATTACAGAAATCAGCAGGTAGTTGTATACGTCCTGAAATTGAGTCTACTGTTTGACCAGAGTCATCGTTTTGTAATCGGACACGCATATTTGTAGTTAATTTTAATATTTTTACGTGTGCCCATAAATTAGAATTTTTTAGGCAAGCATTCATTTCGTCTGCAGGAGTTAAACTACGTAAAAATTGCGAATATACAACATTCTTGGCTTTCCCATTGTCTCTGCATATACAAAGCCGTATGTACTAATAATGACATCATATGCAAACGCTCTTTTTACAAACAAACAAACATACATACACACAACTCGTTTTTATATAGATAGATAGATATATAGATAGATACAATACAAATTAACTGCGTAAAACTTGGGAATATACAACATTCTTCGCTGTCCAATTGTCGCTGCATATAAATAGATTGTCAGGTTTACCGACCCTCGAACATGCAACGTACAATTGTCCATGGGAAAAACAATCAGTACTAAGATCTATACCACATTTTTCTAATGATTGACCTTGAGCTTTGTTAATGGTGATTGCAAATGCTAATCGAATTGGGAATTGCAATCTTTTAAATTGAAAAGGCAGATCCGTTGGAATCATGGGAATGCGAGGAATAAGAACAGCCTCACCCTCAAAAGGCCCTGTCAAGATTGTGGCCTCTATTAGGTTTTCCATTGTTTTTTTTTACGGCAAGTCGAGTGCCATTGCAAAGCTTTGGTGGGTTTATATTTCTTAAAAGTATTATTGGTACGCCTATTTTTAGTTGTAGCACGTGTGGTGGAAACCCTGAAAGATCTATGGAATTTAAAAATTCAGATGGATAATTAACCGCTTCATTTGGTTCCAAAACTGTGTCGACTGACTTGTAGAGGACTGCCTGGTCTCGAATCTTGGTCAAAACAATATTGTTGATTTCGTGGACGTCTATATTTTTGGGTGCGAGAATCGCTCTTTCACTTAGCCATTTATTATTTTTATAATATTTTAGAATATTCGGAAATACTTTTTCAATCAATTCATTTTTGGACGTCACTAAATTACAGAAATCAGCAGGTAGTTGTATACGTCCTGAAATTGAGTCTACTGGGAGCTTTCCGTTTCCAATTGTCAGCAATTGATCTGAAAATGTTTGACCAGAGTCATCGGTTTGCAATCGGACACGCATATTTGTAGTTAATTTTAATATTTTTACGTGTGCCCATAAATTAGAATTTTTCAGGCAAGCATTCATTTCGTCTGCAGGAGTTGATCTAGGTATTATAGGTAATGTTTGCCTGAAATCTCCCGCAAGCAATATTAATGTGCTGCCAAAGGGTTTCGACTTCCCTCTCAAATCTTTCAAGCATTGATCCAGAGCCTCGAGCGATTTTTTTGTGTGCCATTGTCCACTCATCCCAAATAATAAGTTTGCATTGCTGCAATACTTTACCCATCCCAGATGATTTGGAAATATTGCACGTGGGAATTTCTGTAGAATGCAAATTCAGAGGCAATTTCAAAGCGGAATGAGCAGTTCTTCCACCAGGCAGCAATGTTGCGGCTATTCCGGACGACGCAATTGCCAACGCTATATCATTTTTTGATCGAATTGATGCCAGAATCAGTTTTATCACAAATGTTTTACCAGTACCTCCTGGCGCATCCAAAAAGAAAATTTCTTCAACGTTGTTATCGACACAATGCATTATCGTATCATAAATGTCTTTTAGTTCCGACGTTAACTTGGAAATGTTATTTTGTACATACGACAATAGATCACTCGTACTGTAACTTTGTTCACGATCCAATTCTACACATGTCGAAACAGCAGCGATACGGTTAGGTGAAGGCATTCCCAAATCCTGAAGAGGTTTGTTTGCCATACGTACGCACAAATCTTCTATAATAACTAAAGTGTAGTTATAAATTTCTGATGTAAAATCAAAAGTCATATCTGACGTCTCTAACTGTTTTCGATGGAGTATATCTTCGGACATTTTTGACTTATATTTTTCCCATAACTCTGTAGGAGCTGATAGAGAGCAAGTTGTTAAAATGATGCCAAACAATGCACGAATTTGACTTGGGGTTGACGTTTCGCACGCGTCATTGATGCAGTTATCCCAGTGTTGGTCATTCTCCAATAAATTCAGAGCTTGGCATGCACTACGGTAAGTGTCATGTATAGTACCGTTTACAGTTCTCAAATACTCAAAGGATGTCGGACCGGGTACATTCACCAAAAGCAGGCGTAGAAAGAAGCATTCATGTTGATTGGGGTGAACGGTGTAGAGTCTTCCTATCGTGGTATCTTTGAAGATGGTAGGTTGGCCGTCGACTGACTTACCCTGTTTTAGACGTTCAAATACTTTATTTTTAGTATTCCACGTGTAATACGAAGGCACTTCAGTATACAGCAGTTTTTTTGCAAAAGAATCATTTTTGCAAAGCGAAAAAAAAGCTGTTAATGTTGTATCACCGTCAAAGCAAAAATGACGACAACTAACTTCATGACGTCAGTCAACACATAAACATGACGTCACCTGACAGACAGACAGACACACAGACAGACAACTTATTTTTATATATATAGATATATATATATATATATATATATATCTATATATATAAAAATAAGTTGTCTGTCTGTCTGTCTGTGGATGGATCAGGTGACGTCACCTGAAAAAACTGGATCAGGTGACGTCAAAACTGAAAAAACTAAAAAAAGGCAAAAACTACAAAAAAAACTAAAAACTAATAAAAAAAAATAAAAAAGCTAAAAAACTAAAAAAACTAAAAAAAGGCAAAAACTACAAAAAAAACTAAAAACTAATAAAAAAGCTAAAAAACTAAAAAAACTAAAAAAAGGCAACAACTACAAAAAAAACTAAAAACTAATAAAAAAAATAAAAAAGCTAAAAAACTAAAAAAACTAAAAAAACTAAAAAAAGGTAAAAAACTAAAAAAAACTAAAAACTAAAAAAAACTAAAAAAAAGGAAAAAACTGAAAAATAAGCTAAAATAAAGGTAAAAACCAATTGAAAAACTGACGTTAGTTTTTTTAGTTCAGGTGACGTCAAAACTGAAAAAACTAAAAAAAGGCAAAAACTACAAAAAAAACTAAAAACTAATAAAAAAAATAAAAAAGCTAAAAAACTAAAAAAACTAAAAAAAGGCAAAAACTACAAAAAAAACTAAAAACTAATAAAAAAGCTAAAAAACTAAAAAAACTAAAAAAAAGGCAAAAACTACAAAAAAAACTAAAAACTAATAAAAAAAAATAAAAAAGCTAAAAAACTAAAAAAACTAAAAAAACTAAAAAAAAGGTAAAAAACTAAAAAAACTAAAAACTAAAAAAAACTAAAAAAAAGGAAAAAACTGAAAAATAAGCTAAAATAAAGGTAAAAACCAATAAAAAACTAAAAAAAAAACTGAAAAAACTAAAAAAAGGCAAAAACTACAAAAAAACTAAAAACTAATAAAAAAAGTAAAAAAGCTAAAAAACTAAAAAAACTAAAAAAACTAAAAAAAGGTAAAAAACTAAAAAAAATAAAAAATAAAAAAAAACTAAAAAAAAAGGAAAAAACTGAAAAATAAGCTAAAATAAAGGTAAAAACCAATAAAAAACTAAAAAGAAAAAAAGGAAAAAACTAAAAAAAATTTTCATCTAAAAAACTAAAAAAAACTAAAAAAGGTAAAAACTAAAAGAACTAAAAAAGAAAAAAATAAATGACGACACTCAAAGAGAAGGCGACCAGGACAAAAGGAATGTTCGATTAGCAATCAACAAAGCACCGGGACACAGGGAGTATAAATGACGACCAGGACATAAGTAAAAAAAAAACTAACAAAACTAAAAAGAAGGTAAAAACTACAAAAAAACTAAAAAGAAAAAAAACTAAAAACTAATAAAAAAACTAAAAAATCTAAAAATCTAAATAAACTAAAAAAGAAAAAAAAAGGAAAAAAATAAAGGAGAAAAACAAAACTAAAAAACGAATGTATATACAGACCGGTACACCGGGATACAAATGACGACCGGGACACAGGGAATATAAATGACGACCGGGACACAGGGACACAACTACAACGGGGACACCGGGGGAAACAGGGGGATATAAATGACGACCGGGACAAAAAAAACTAAAAAGAAAAAAAAACTAAAAACTAATAAAAAAACTAAAAAATCTAAAAATCTAAATAAGCTAAAAAAGAAAAAAAAAAGGAAAAAAATAAAGGAGAAAAACAAAACTAAAAAACGAATGTATATACAGACCGGGACACCGGGATACAAATGACGATCGGGACACAGGGAATATAAATGACGACCGGGACACAGGGACACAACTACAACGGGGACACCGGGGGAAACAGGGGGATATAAATGACGACCGGGACACCGGGACAGGGAATGGTCGATTAGCAATCACCATCAACAAAGCTCAAGGGCAATCATTAGAATCATGAGGTATAGATCTGAATACAGATTGTTTTCCCATGGACCATTATATGTTGCATGTTCAAGAGTCGGTAAACCTGACAATCTATTTATATGCAAAGACAATGGGACAGCAAAGAATGTTGTATATTCGCAAGTTTTACGTAGTTAAAACCATATATATATATATATATATATATATATATATATATATATATATATATATATATATATATATATATATATATATATATATATATATATATATATATATATCTATATTCACAGGTGGGACATAGGGACACAACTACAATGGCGCGTAACTATTATGGCGCGTAACGACTTACGCGCGCGGGGGGGCTTGGGGGGGGCGCGAAGCGCCCCCACCAACTAGGTGTTGGGGTGGCGCGAAGCGCCACCCCAACAGCTAGTATATATATATATATATATATATATATGTATATATATATAGATATATATATATATATTTATATATATATATATATATATAAAGATAAAAACTACAAAAAAAACTAAAAAAAAGCTAAAAAACTTAAAACTAAAAAAGAAAAAGAAATAAAAAAAACTAAAAGAAGGTAAAAACTACAAAAAAACAAAAAAAAAAACAAAAACTAATAAAAAAAACTAAAAAAACTAAAAACTGAAAAAAGAAAAAAAACAAAAAAAGGAAAAAAACTGAAAAATAAAGGAGAAAAGGACAACTAAAAACCGGGACACAGGGAATATAAAAGACGACCGGGACACTCAAAGAGAAATTACAGACTGGGACACTGGGACACAAATAACGACCGGGAGATATAAATGACGACCGGGACACTCAAAGATAAATTATAGACCGAGAGACAAATGACAACCGGGACACCGGGACACAGAGAATATAAATGACGACTGGGACGCTCAAAGAGAAATTACAGACTGGGACACTGGGCCATTTAGCCAAAAAAAGAATTAATATGCAAATTTCATTTTAACATGTACGGAGAGCCAAAATCAGACATGCATTAATTCAAAACTTTCAGAAATTAAATAAAAAAACAAGTTTTTTGAAATGAAAGTAAGGAGCGACATTAAAACTTAAAACTAACAGAAATTACTCCGTATATGAAAGGGGCTTTCTTCCTCGACACCCCGCTCCTTGCGCTAAAGTTTGATTCTTTCTCGCAACTCTACTTTTTAAAACAATAAAAAACTTTAGCGTAAAGAGCGGGGTGTCGAGGAGGAAAGCCCCTTTCATATACGGGGTAATTTCTGTTCGTTTTAAGTTTTAATGTCCCTCCTTACTTTAATTTCAAAAAACTTATTTTTTTTTATTTAATCAATTAAAAGAGATAATCGCCAATTGCCACGATCGTACTACAAAAATAAAGTCGAAGTATTGTTCACTAATAAACCACAAAATTGGTATTCCGAGGCTGAAAAACTAGGTGGCAGGAAGCTTGAGCAGCTTAACTTCAACCTACCCTAGCCCCCTGATTTTACTGCCAGTAATCTAATTAAATTCCTCGCTTCCATTGTCCAGGGTCTTCTAGTATTTTCCGACCAATTACCAACAAAAGCCCTATCCCCTTCATTTCCCACTGTTTCCCCGTCTGTGATAGAAAGAATAATTGAAAAACTAAGAAAAACAAGTGTTTGTCCTTTGGATCTCCTGTTTCCTCTTATTGCTGCCTTCGGTGACTTCCTTTCTAAGACCCTTGTCTTTCCTGTTTAACAAGATTACCGAGTCTGGGTGAATTCCAACAATTTGGAAATAAGGTTTCATGACCCCTTTGCAAAAGAAAAACGGAAAGCCTGGTTTTTAAGGCGTTTATCCTATTACTCTTATTCATATTTTCTCGAATTTTTAAGAGAAGATTCTTGCAGATTGGCTAAAGGAAAAAATTCTACCTCTTACTGACCTGAGGCAATTCAAGAATCTAAAATCCACTTCTACTTCCCACTACCTGGTTTCTCTTATTGACCACATCGGGAAAAATCCTCCAAAAGCCCAATTCCTGGCTAAATGTAATTTCCATTTACCTTCAGAAAGTATTTGACCTTGTTAACCGCAATATTGTAATTGAGAAACTTGTCAGCAAGTTCAATGTTGATCCCTTACTGATGAAATTGGTTGCCTCCTTCAAAAAATAGATTGGAAATCTATTCATCTGAAGGAAATCTCTGAATTTCCTTCTGAAGGAAATCTCCTTCAAAAATATAATTGGTCAAATACCAGAATCCTTATTCAAATCGTCTCCTTGTCCACAATGGCATACCTCAAGGTACTCTCCTAGGCCCCCTCCTTTTTTTCAGTCATGATTAACAGCCTCGCGAAGGAATTTACTGACCGATGAAAATTTGATTATGACCTAATTGCTGTTGACAGTCGCTTTAGAAATTTAATAAGCAACCCTATGAGTATCCTTAATGAAATTAAGGATGAGGCCTTGGGCTTAGACATGACAGTAAACCCCAATAAGTCATGATAATGCCGATCCGTTTCCTCAAATCCTCGCCCTGTTTTCTAAATCTTATACCTCCT